>NC_089275.1:18068046-18368046 GCF_963678975.1 Dysidea avara | reverse complement strand
TCTATGAATGTAAAATCTGTATTAGTTACCTTCTGAAATGACCCCATGCTGTCAAGGCCAGCTCCGAAGGGGGGGCCAGGTAGGCCATGCCCCCCCAACTTTTTCATAACCATAACTGATAAAGAATTAATAAATTATAATTACTAAGTGAAATATTAATTCCAAAGTGAAATAATATCAATTCCAAAGTGAAATAATAAGATTCTTAGTGATGGAGAGTGCTAGTATATATGCAAGTTTCACCCACCAAGAAATTTTGTGTTTCCTGAGAATTATTGGGCGAAGAAGCCGTTATTGCCAGAGAAGTTGGTTTGATAAGTTTGAATTTCTCCACTACAACGTGGAAAAGGATGCCCTCTTTTGTCACATCTGTATCCAGGCTGTAAAACAGAAAAAGATATTCAAAGCGAAACGAGCAAATACTTCTTTCGTAAGTTGTTATAGTAGTATTTATTGATAGTTACCTAAGTTAATCCTGAACCTTGCCTGGTTTTGGCAGTCCGTGCTGGATTAGTGGGGCCAATCCCTTAGCTGACCAGCGATAAAGCCATGTAATTATAAGTGGAGTCTTTGTTACTGAATGTTGTATATATTATGAAACTGTTAGTAATAGGGTTCTATAATTATTTATTTATTTAATAAGATAACAAAGGACTTCACCAATTGGAAAGATGGTGCTGCAAAGATTTTGCAGCATGAACAATCTGAGTATCATCGAGAGGCACATGATGAGCTATACATCTTACCTTGGCAGGTCCAGAACTGCTTGATTCTTCCCATGCAAGTGAAAAAGCAGAAAATAGAAAGATATTTTTAACCATTTTGAGAGCTATCACTTTCCTTGCCAGACAAGGGCTGCCTTTGAGAGGAGATGGGGATGAACAGGATTCAAACTTTAACCAGGTTCTCCTTCTTGAATCTAAAGAAAATGCCAGCCTTTGTAATTGGCTGTGTAGACAATGATACAAGTATACATCAAAAGATATTCAAAATGATATATTAAAGTTGATGGCTGCTGAGGTATTAGATAATATTTCAACTAATATACAACATGCCAATTTCTTTACTGTGATGGCTGATGAGTCAACTGATGCTAGCTATAAGGAACAAGTTGTAGTGGTGATTCGCTGGGTAGATAAAAATTTAGATGTATATGAAGATTTTACAGATTTGCATGTTGACAATACTGATGCAGAAACCATCACAGAAAAGATCACTAAATCACTGCATGACCTACACTTAAATGTACACCAGCTGAGAGGTCAGTGCTACGACGGGGCTAGTGTCATGTCTGGTTTGAGAAGTGGCGTAGACACACGAATTCAACAATTGGAATCAAGGGCCATCTACACTCATTGTTATGGCCATTCATTAAATCTAGCAGCTGGTGATACAATCAAGAAAAGTACAGTTATGAAAAAGGCTTTGGATATTACTTTAGAAATGTCTAAATTGATTAAATTTATTTCACCAAAAAGAGATTCTTTGTTCCAAAACTTGAAGGAAGAGTTACAGCCTGAGTGCCCATGAATGAGAGCTCTTTGTCCCACTAGATGGACAGTTCATGCTGAGTCTCTTAAAAGTGTGCTTGATAGTTACTCTGTCTTACAAGAACAGTGAGAAGAGTCAGAGAAATTGACCAAAGATTCAGAAACTACAGCTAGAATTATTGGTGTAGCCTCCCAAATGGTTACGTTTGACTTTTATTTGGTGTTTACATTGGTGAAATAATTTTAAGACATTCAGACAATCTGAGCAGAGCCTTGCAGAAAAAAGAAATCTCTGCAGGTGAAGGTCAACATTTGCTTCTCTTGTTAAAGCTACTCTACAAACTATTCATTCTGATAGCTCTTTTAGCTTATTTTGGCAAGTGATAATAGTTAAGGCACAGAAACTCATCAGCAAGCCAACACTGCCAAGAAAGTGGAAGGCACCTAAGAGATTTGAAGTTGGGACAGGAGAAACTGAGTTTCATGCTAGTGTTGAAGATCATTACAGCGCTATTTATTATGAAACTTTAGAATTTATTATTCAATGCATAGGTGATCGATTTGACCAAGTTGAATATAGGATGTATATAAAGCTGGAAACACTGTTGCGTAAACAAGTAGAGCACAAAAGTGAATTAGATTATGTGAAGGAGCTTTATGGTGATGATATTAACTATTATAGTGATCTGGAAGTCCAGTTCCAAACAATTGCACCTGTAGTAAAGGGTAAGGTGTCTCTCAGAGAGATTCAATATCTTGCAAGTTTGTCTTAGCCAGCAAGGTCAGAAATTGTGCTTCTGGTTGAATTAATTCTTGTTATGCCAGCTAGTAATGCCACTAGTGAAAGGAGCTTCAGTGCACTGAGAAGAATAAAGTCCTATTTGCGGACGACTATGATGCTTGCAAGAGAAACTAAATAATCTTATGATCCTTCATGTACACAGACAGTTTGGAACAAATAGACTTGAATGTGATAGGTGAAAAGTATATAGCTGGCAATGAAACTAGATTGAAGGTTTTTGGTCATTTTTTGTAGTGGAATATCATCAGTTCATGTTAAAATTATCATTTCATTTTTACTATTTAACACTTATAAACCTTCACTTTGTATTCATTACAATTATTCATTTGTAATGAGATCCTTTATTATAGCTAGGGTCATCATAGTATAAATATAGCTATGTTCAGATGAATGAATTGTTCTCCTTTCTAAACATCCTTCAAAAATGCAATATATGTAGCTTTAAAGTGACTTCTCAGGTGTTAAATTTATTTTACTAATCAAGAGAATCAACATATAGCTATATTTCCTTGCCTATGTTATATCAATTGTTTTAGTATAAGTAGGGGCTAAAATGCCTCTAGATGATATCTCCTAGGTGATAATTTTCAAAAATTTCCTGGTGCGGCATGCCCCCAGACTCCCCTAGCTGGAGCATGCTTTACATGCTACATCAGTGTGCTCCACATACTATCTACCCACCATGGATGACCCACCCAACCCAATTTTTCCAGAGCCGGCCCTGGCTGTGGGTTATGGTGCTGGTATTTGTAGCTAGCTAGCTATAGATCAAGATCAGTCTTCATAACCCAACAGGTCTAGAAATAAGTTGACTACATGTATCACAACAGCAAATTCAGAAACCCCATAATGCAAATATAGTTACATGGATTTCCAGTGGACTAGCTAATAGCTACAAGTGCCCTTCACTGCATTCTGCTTTTCAGTACACTTTATTGGTTTTAAGGCTAACAAAGTGTCACTAGGCTAAGGAGCATGCATACTAATAATTGTGACGTTCAACACCACTACTACTTAGCTATACATGCTTTTGCCTCTGTTTAGTTATACATGTTTCTTCCACACATTATCCCACAAAGGCCTCCCTATTGTCTGGCTTTGTTTGATCATGGGAGCATTTAGAAAAGCATCCTTCATGTAGACTGCAAAATCATCACAGTCAAACTTATCACTTTGTAGTCATAGTCACCCAATGTTGATGAATCCCAGATCACCTTTAGAAGATTATAGTCTAGTGTTCCATAAAGAGAGTCTGCCTTGAATCTGTTGATGTTGAGGCTGGGGTAAGCATTTTCCACAATTCTTCCAACTTCTGATGTGTGAAATAACCTACTCCTTCCAGTGGGATCCAACAACATTATTTTTATCAGTAAGATAGACAGTTGAGGCTGTTGAAGAGGAGCTGATGCATTATGGTATATAGCTAGCTATATCTAAATGCTTGGTAACTACTTAATGATAAGATTATCACGCATGCATGATAGCTACTCAATGCATATTGTAATTAGAGTGTACCAATTCCCTCTTTTTAGGGAAAACCGATATCCGATATATTTTTACCCTGTTTTACCGATAGTTAACCGATATCCGATTGTAGGTCCCTATAATTATACTTGTGCACACTTCATTAAAAGTAGAACTAGTAAAGCCAATTCTGTGAAATTGTACACTTATCTCAATCAAAGTTGCTAGTCAGACAAGTGGGCTAGGGCCTGAACCATCACTGTTTATCTTTGTGGTTACCACAAAACATAAACAAATTACCCAAGTACATACCAGAACCTTTGACACCAGCCCTCCAGTGCTGCTGAAGCTGAATAGACTAATAATCTGCTGGCCACAGCCCATTACAACTGATTTCCGATTATGGTAAAAACAGCTAATTATTGCCCTCTACTGATTACCGATCCCATTATCGGTACAACTCTAATTGTAATCAGTCTTGATTTAATGGAAAAGTAAATTCTCACAGGAGATTGAAGGCCTTTAAATGGTTGTTAACGAGTTACCGTTAATTATCCAAATCACGGGACAATTCCGTATATTAAAACACGGCTACCCCGGTTCACAATATACGGTAAATGATTTTGTACACGTGTGCGTAACCACAGGTATGACCAGCTGCACTAGAAAAAAATGGCATGCTGAACAGAGCATGTGCTGGAGCGTTTACGAGTGTTTATGAGTGTTCTGCTACGCGCAGTAACAAAAGAACAGATCGTATAAAGAAAGATGTGCCATCAAATCGACTGAACAGTGTTTTGTTTTCAGCAAGTTTTACATGAGGCGAAGGACTACTGCACGAAGGAAGAATTGGTTGTAAGTACGCAAGTCATCCAGGCCTAGTCCTACGATTTACACAGAACTAGATGATTTACACGACTCTGGGAAGTCTACTTTATTACATGGTGAGCATTTATTAGATAGTCGTTCTGTCTGATATGTACAGTGAACTAGTATTAACCAGAATTGTTTCCTTCTAGGTGCATCACAACTGTAAATTATAAGACATGGCTAATCCAAGAAGAAAGAGATGGAATAAGAAAATGAAGAGCCCGAAACTGCATAATGGACTATGATGTATGATGATATTATTGTTCATGCTTGTATGGTCTTGTACACAAGGGGTGTTTGTAGTGTATGAATGTGTTTCCCAACCAGCGATCAGCCTTGAGCGGTCTAGCTGTTGGTTATGTATTCATGTATCTGTGTTTCCAACCAGCGATCAGCCTTGAGCGGTCTTGCTGTTGGACTTGTATTCATGTATCTGTGTTTCCCAACCAGCGATCAGTCTTGAGCGGTCTTGCTGGGGGGACATGTATGTAATGTCTGTGTTTTATATAGAAATCCTGTATGTAGTATGTAACAATATTATCATTGATGTGATTTTTAGGACAACTGTGCAAAATTCTATCAGTAAAATTGATGACCTATGTAGCAGCAAAGATACGTTCCACAAGATTTACCTCCGAAACTGATTATCTACCTTTTTGTACCGCAAGTGGTTAACAATTTAAATAGATGAAGAATATTGATGAAGTACATATGGAGACAGATGGCACACTACTAGCTATTTTTTATGTTGCCGTTATGTTGTAGCTGAATTTCAAGAAAGATGATCACAAGGTGCATAGTATTTTTGTGCAGTTAACTTGCATACACAAACTTTATTAATGGAACCACCTCTGGAGAAAAATAATGCAGCTTTGATAGTGAGGTGGTCTCAGTAAAGAGGTCATGAAGTACACCTTACTGACATGGCCACTATAATAATAATTTTTTTGTAGTGCAGTAAATTCTGCTTTGTTTGACATCATTATTAGCTTGTATAAATTAGACCATTTGTGTGCTTACCTGTAGCTATCAATGTTATTCCCCATCTCCCCCAGTAAAGGACATTTTCAGCATTATGAAGGGATTTAAATTTATTCCTGAGGGTACGGACATTAACTGAAGCCACGGCATATTGTCAAATCCCTATTTGTATCTCCAAAATGTGAACGTATCTGTTTTGTTATCAACCGTAATTCTGTTGTAGAATCACTTCTTCATTGTTTGGAATCACAGAAGATGGGAGCAGTAAACTACAGGCATAGCAACAGTTGTGAAAAAGTGGATTGTAAGTGTTGCTTAGTCTCGTGTGGCTAGACTGCCTTCCACCTCCTCTCTTTCTTTGTGGCATTGTTTGTCAGTGAGATAGAGCCTGGTGAAGTGTAGTGGTGACTTTCAACCAATATCCAGTGAAATTGATTCATTGGCTAGCTGTATGTTAGTATGATGGACAAAAAACGCTACAGCAAAACTTGTAACAGAGCTGATACCATTGCTACATAGCATTTTCCCAGCAAGAACAGCAAGAAACTGTGTTAACTGTTTGCCTACGAATGCATTTTGTCAACGGTAATTCACCAGACCCTATCTCGCCAGCCAATGACATCACAAAGAAGTAAGATAGTGGTCTGGCCATGCGAGAATAAGTGCTGTCATGCTTATCTAACTGTATGTTATAGACTATAAGTTTGTTCAGTGTTTGGACTAACTGAGGGTGGGGCAGTGAAATAATACCAGAATAGAAATGGATGTGAACAAGTGGAATTGTAAGTGTTCTCATGCTATGTAACTGTTTTGTAATCGACCATAATTCTGTTGTAGAATATTTGGAGGAACTGAGAACAGAGCAGCGAAAGAGTGAAAACTATGATTACAGTTGTGAAATGTACGCAAGTGGTGGCATGATTATGTAACTGTGTTGTTATCGACCATGATTCTGTTGTAGAATTAGTCTGTCATTGTTTAAGTACAAGAGCAGTGAAATATTGAAGCTACAGGCAGAATAGTGAAATGTAAGTATACGGGTGTGTTCATCTTAACTGTTTTAATCTGCCGTAAATGTGTAGTCCCTTTTTGTTTGAAATAACTGAACAGTGGAATAACAAAACTGCCAGTAGAATGGATTCTGTTGGAAATGTAAGTATTGGTGTGCTTATCTAACTATTTTATAATCTGTCGTAATTCTGTAGTGCCTTTTTTGTGTGAAATAACTGATGAATGGAGCACAGACAGAATAGTGAACAAGTGGAAATGTAAGTGTAAGCGTGCATTCTTATCTTAACTGTTTTAATTGCCGTATTTCTTTAGTCCATTTTTGTTTGAAATAACTGAGCAGTGGAATAACAAAACTTCCAGTAGAATAGATTCTGTTGTGAACAAGTGGAAATGTAAGTATTGGTGTGCTTATCTAACTGTTTTAATCTGCCGTAATTCTGTAGTCCCTTGAAATAACTGACAGATGATGCAGTAACTACAGGCAGAATAGTGAACAAGTGGAAATGTAAGCATTTGGTATGCTTATCTTAACTGCTTTGTAATCGACTAAAATTCTGTAGTCACTTTTGTTTGAAAACAATGAGGCTGGACAGGAGCAGTGAAATGATGACGGAGTAAAAAGCAGTTGGATAGTTTTTTTGAGAAGTAAGCTGTGGTGTTTTTGAAACTGTTTTGTCATCTGTCATAATACCATTGCAGTGTTGATCCCTTTGACATCCTTGTTGAGTCACTGTGATGGTGGTGGTGGTAAAGAAACTGTAAAACAATTGATTTTATTAATAAATTTATGCACGTGATCATATGAATATTTAATGATGCGCATTTATTCGAAACAATCTTTTAACGCAATGGGAGGCTTGAAAGACGTATTGGGAACATTATACAAGGTTTGTAGAGGGAAAGGGGGTTATTAGTTACTAGATTGCCTGGTATATAACAAGGGACGATAAGTCTGAATGCGGGTAAGGTTACGGATTTCCGTTTGCAAAAAAAGTCTCACTATGGAAATTTTGAAAAACCCGTTTCACTGCCAATGAGTTCGGCGATTAATGCACCGTAATTTGTTTAACGGTATCATTTTACGGGTGATTTTTGTACCGTTTCAGGGCCTACATTCTGCTGTGAAATGTGTTTTGATAAACTGAAATTCCATTATTTTCCACTGAAAAACTGCTAAAAGCACACTCAGATTCACCTTTAGAGGGCCCAATTTTCAAAAATTTTCTGGGGGGCTGCCCCCAGAACCCCCTAGGGTGGCATGCTAGTGTGCTTCGCACACTAATGTAGTCATTCCATATAGCTAATTTGACCATGGATGCCACATGAATCTTAACACTAGGGCCTTGTGAGAAGGCTTGGTATCTTCTGATGTCTGGTTAGTTACCTATATGTCCCTGTCCAGCTTAGTCTCCCCCCCTTTCAAAAAATCCCAGATCCACCCCTGATGGTGGTGGTGGTGGTTGTGGCAGTGGCGGTGTGTGTTTATAAGGGATGGGGAGTTATCTTATGCAATTTACACTCTGGCATTTCTTATTCACTCTATCCATCCACCATACATACAACTATTGGCATAGGCATGGAGAGTATTCTCATCCACTCTACATACATATACAACTATTGAGGGATGGAGAGTACTCTCATTCACTCTATCCATCCACTACAAGTACAACTATTAAGGTATTCTTGTTTACTTTATCCATCCATTATACGTATAAATATTGACATATACACAGGATGGAGAGTATTTTTAGTCCCACCACACACCCATGTAATTGCACACACTTGCATTCTTTTTCTCACTCTATCCATCCTTTATTAAATACTAGCATTGGTACATTATAATAACAATCAAGTATTAAACATCAGTGCCATTCATGCCCTGCAACATGCATGGTGATATCATTGTTAATACCACCATCTTGCAAAGTACCGAAATGATGGGAAGCATACAAGTACTCCTGAACCTGCAGAATTGCAGTAGTTTAGCTAAAATTACTGTAGTAATGTGTATAACACACATGAACAATGTGGATGGTTCTAGTAGTACCTGCCCTATTATGCAGGCTATGCATGTAGCATCATTTGACAATATATTGACCACAAAAGACACTAATTTATTGGTACCTTCCCTACAATGCAGAAGTTGCCATTTGCATGTTATATGTTGGGAACATAGCTAATGTAATGGAAACAATGCATTAAAATTCATTGTTACATGTATAAGCCAAGCTGTAAAAAAAGAGCGTGGTCCCCAAAAAGGCCAGGGTGAAAAAAGATGTGAAATCAAAGGTGGTGGCCAAGAAATGGCTGTGATGGTAGGTTAGTGGCAAAAATTTTAATAACGACAATTCAGGTGAATTTGTTTGCCTCCTACAAGGTTCACTAGGATTCGGCACTAAATTCACCTGAATTGTCATTATTAAAACTATTATTAACCTACCATCATAGCCATTTCTTGGCTGCCACCTTTGATTTCACATCTTTTTTTCACCCTGGCCTTTTTGGGGGCCACACTCTTTTTCTACAGCTTGGTGTTTTGGTTTAGATATCACTTCTTTTTATTTTGCAAGCCACAAAGCCAGCCATAAACTGGCTTTGTTACTTCCTTTTAACTTTTTTTTTCACTGCAGAAATTGTGGAACAAAAAAGCAATTGTGTGTATACTTTTTTGTCTGATTAAATATTTGTATATTTAACACTGAAAGATTATCACATAGGTAATAAGTTATAGTTATATCCCATTATGAGGGTGATATCATTGTTATTACACAAGTCTGAGGTGGAGCCGAGGACGAGTGTAATAACAATGATATCATCCAAGTATACGGGATATACTATTTTATATCCCAGTGCGTGGGAGTGCATGGAAGTTTACAGATAGTAAATTAAGTTCCAGTTTGAGGTCCTGTCACTGTACTCAAGATTTTGTCCAAATTGTGTGGAGATTCAACTTTGTAGCTACAACAGAGACCCTGCATACTGCCTATAAACTGTAGCGAAGGGCGATGTTACAAAGCAGCAGTTCCAGGTATGATTCTCCTTTGTCAGAATTTGTGTCGCATGGTGTGCAAGAGAAAAATGACCAACAAGTGGCTACCATAGTCTGAGATAGAACGATGAAGCTAGAGGTTATCGAAAGTTAATTCTTCACCATAGTGACCGTTGGGACTGATTGCTGGAGCGAAAATTGGCACAGACTGTTCTTGATATTTGTTACACTATTGTATTGGTAACATATAGTGTTACTGTGTAAAGGATTAACTGTTTTTTTTGTAAGATTTAGCAGTTTTAAGTGTTGTACTGGTGTGTTTTGTATCAATATTTCCTTATTTGGCTCATTGTTCCATTGGTAAACAATACCATTTGCAGATATTATGATCTCACAAACGAGACTGAGTGGCTCCACAACAGGGTGATAAGTTAGTTATCACTGGGTGATAACTAATATGTTGTACAGTAGCAGCGTTGCTCTGTCTAGCTGTATGGTAGTTATAACCCAGTGCGGTGCTTTGACACTCCCACGCACTGGGATTTAAGGTGACTTCTTACATAACTGAACTGTAGCTGAAGTTCTCATCTCATTGTTTGTAGTTGAACTTCTTTCAGGGTGACTTTTTTCTAACTGAACCCTCTACGTGGTGATTTGTTTCCAGCACATATTTCTACAGGGTGATTTGTTTGTAGCTGATCTCTCTATAGGGTAACTTGTTTCTAGCTGTTATCTCTACAAGGTGACTTGCTTCCAGCTGATCTTTCTACAGGGTGATTTGTTTGTAGTTGATCTCTCTCTACAGGGTGACTTGTTTGTAGATGAACTCTCTACTGGGTGACTTGTTCCTAACCGATCTCTCTACAAGGTGACTTGTTTCTAGCTGAACTCTCTACCGGGTGACTTGTTCCTAACCGATCTCTCTACATGGTGATTTGTTTCCAGCACATATTTCTACTGGGCGATTTGTTTGTAGCTGATCTCTATATGGGTTACTTGTCTCTTTTCAGAGGGTGACTGCCTCTATTATAGGGCTACCAATGTAAAAAATCAACATCTTCAAAATAATTTGATAACTGCTGTAACATGTTGGACCAACTGTCACATGAATACAGCTGCAGTGGCAGTAAATTCTATCACCTTCTTGGGATGGAAATCGATCGAAATATGTGAAAATCACGAGATTACAAGCTGTAACTCCTGGAAATGATGATCTTTTATTACAATACTGCACTTCAACCTTCCTCTGTGAGCAAACCTTCCTCTGTGAGCAAACCTTCCTCTGTGAGCAAACCTTCCTCTGTGAGCAAACCTTCCTCTGTAAGCAAACCTTACCAAAAAGTATTGGCGGTTTGATTGGTGAGATTATTTTACTGTTCATGGATAATCTATAGGTGTTTCATGGCACTGTTCTCTGGTAGTGCTACACGCTGAGACTTCATTCTATCTGATCTCTCTACAGGGTGACTTGTTTCTGATTAATCTTTCAACAGAGTGATTTGGGGTGATATTTTTCTAGCTGTTCTCTCTACAGGGTGACTTGTTTATAACTAATCCTTCTATAGGGTGATTTGTTTCAAGCTGATACTTCTACAGGGTGATTGAAATGTAGCTACTCTTGCTACAGGGTGACTTGTTTCTAGCTGATCTTTATAAAGGTGATTTTTTCTAGCTGATTTCTCTACAGGGTGACTTCTTACTGGCTGAACTCTCTACTGGGTGACTTGTTTCTACCAGATCTCTCTACAGGGTGATTTGTTTCAAGCTGATCTCTCTACAGGGTGATTTGAAATGTAGCTTATCTCTTTACAAAGCTATACTTGTTTCTAGCTGTTCTCTCTACAGGATGACTTCAAATGCATGTAGTTGAACCCTTTGCAGGATAACTTGCTTCTAGCTGATTTCTCTACTAAAAGGATTTGTTTGCAGCTGAACTCTCTACAGGGTTGCTTATTTCTAGTTGAATCACTCTACTAAATGTAGCTAAATTCTCTCTTAGGTGGTTTGTTTTTAGCTGATCTCTATACGGGTGACTTGTTCCCAGCTGAACTGTCTACAGGGTAACTTATTTCTAGCTGATCTCTCTACAGAATGATTTGTTTCTAGCTGATTTCTACAGGTTGAATTGTTTCTAGCTAATTTCTCTATAGGGTGACTTGTTTCTACCAGATCTCTCTACATGGTGATTTGTGTTGGGCTGATCTCCTTACAGGGTGATATATTTCTAGCTGAACTCTGTACAGGGTGACTGGTTTCTGGCTGATCTCTCTACAGGATGATTTGAAATGTAGCTTGTCCCTTTACAAGGTTACTTGATCTCTCTACAGGGTGACTTCAAGTGGATTTGAACTCTTTGCAGGATAACTTGCTTCTAGCTGATCTTTCTACTGAAAGAGTTTGTGTGGAGCTGAACTCTCCACAGGGTTGCTTATTCCTAGCTGAAACACTATGAAATGTAGCTGAATCCTGTATGGGTGACTTGTTTCTAGCTGATCTCTCTATGGGTGGCTTGTTTTCAGCTGAACTCTTTACAGGGTGACTTGTTTCTAGCTGATCTCTCTACAGGGTGATATGTTTCTAGCTGGTCTCTACAGTGTGAATTGTTTCTAACTGATCTCTACTGAGCTCTTTATGGGGTGACTTGAAACATAGCTGAACTCTCTACAGAGTGATTTGTTTGCTGCTGAACTGTCTTCAGGGTGACTTGTTGTAGTTGAACTCTCCATAGGTTGACTTGTTTGTAACTGAACTGTCTACAGAGCTATTTGTTTTTGATACTAGTTGAAAGGTGACTTGATTATAGTTGAACTCCCTATGTTGTTAGCTGAACTCTCTACATTGTGACTTGATTGTAGCTGAACGTTCTAATAGAGATAGAGAGACTTTTACATAGCTGAATGTTCTATTAGGGTGACTGCACTATTAGAGTATCTCAATCGCGCACTTGTTACACCTAGTTCACTTTCATAGTGTAGCTCAGTGGATTTTAATCTGATTCCTTGTAAACCACTGAAAGATCACTCTAAAATGATTTATCTACCCCTTTACCTGATTTCTGCTGATTCCATTAACTAATTTTCCTGGTAGGTGTGGTAAGTATTACTTTTTTAATTAACAAAACTTCATTATGCGCATTTTACATATGGTTGGCATTTTTGTCATAACTCCATGACTATTAGTGCGATTTCTTTCAAACCACAAAAGGTTTGCACTACTATGGTTACTCCATGTAAAGACTGATTTTCAAGATATTCCTTCAAACGGTTTACCCTGTGGCCGTGACAAAAATTGCTATCAAATATTTCGAAAATTGCACATAACTTCCTTGGTCTTTATCCAAAGTGTACAGCATTTGGACTGTAAACATGCTAAAGTACGTTCTTACAGCCCTACAAATTTGAAGACAATTGACCAAAGCATGTGCAAGTTATAGCAATTGTTCTAAGTGGTGCGAAAAGAAGATGAAGAAAAATATGAAGAAACTGAGATGAACTTTGAAGGCACATATCTCAGTGATGGCCTGGTGGATTCAGCTCAACTTGGAAATGGGAAGTGCCCCCACCCCGAGGGAGTTTCCACAGCAAAAATGGTTAGTTTCTGTCCAGCTATTATTAAGCTACGAATACATGAAAACAGCGTTTTCTTGGTTCCTGTAAAATAAACACTTGTCTGTCGCGCACCCGCACTGGCTGTACTTGGCTGCACAACACACTATCATGTGTCTTGATCTGTGAATCACTTACAAACATTCTACCATAATATAGATGTATGATTAATTTTATTTTATTATTGACAGGAAACAATAATCAGTTTGTGTTACTGTGACAATTTGTATCTTACATGTAATATCACAATAAGATGTTACAATTATTGAATGTATTATTACACTGATCATTACAGTCAGTGATATGGTCATAAACAGTCATAGCTATAGCTAATTCAATGATTTCAAGCTCACAAACAACTCCCATCTTAGTCAAGGTTTTCTATAGCGATTGTGTAGGCAATATCCATTATTCTTTTAATCTTCAACCTGGCAGCCACACTAAAGTTGGTTTGAGCCATTACCCTTGCAATTGGTGCAAATTCCATCAAGCTACTGGCTGCCTCCTTGGCCTCCAATGCTATTGCTCATTTGTTCATATCAGTTGCTACGTGATCCTTGAAGGTTAAAGTGCGAATATTGGTCATACCTTCAATAAAGACCAGTGTTGCATCGAGCAGAGCTTATCGTTAAACTTACAGCAAAATTTCATATTTTAGTATGGTCACGACTCATGTGCTCCCGATTACCAGATGCTGTTTCAAGCCACAACCATCGTATCGTCTGAAGACTTTTATCATTTCAGACACCAACTTCTCCACCGTTTTCTTCACTACTACTTGCTTCTTAGTGCTTCTGCAACCATTGCTAGTAGTATCTTCACTAGCTTTCTTTTGTGTGGACAATTTGTCCAGACTTATTCAGACATTCCTTGTATTGTCCGGATAATGTCTGGTTTTCGAATGTTATTTTGAGCACTGTCAAAGCACACAAGGTAAATAGAAGTGGTAAAACAAACACTTTCCGTCTAATGTGTGGATGCTTATACATGTACGCACAGCAGGCCTTAAATTAATGTGCGGTCACGGACAAAATCTGCACAAATAACACAATGTCTGTACATAATTAGTTTTGGGCGGACACACATCTCCTTGCAAAACCAACAGTGATACCATAAAAGCTGATGTGTACATGTTTGTTTGTAGTGCTAACAATAACTGTCACTTGGTTGCTAGGAGATACTACATTTTCCCAACCCAAAGATTTACCAATGCCACCTCCCCTTTGTGTACTGCTATCGCCAACAACTGTAGTGACCACAGCCTGGTGATATGTTGCAGCTATGTGGTTGTATTTAATCTTAAAACTTTCAATGGAAACTCCCTATTCCAATTCCAGCAGTGAATATAAAATGCTCCTCTAGCTCATGTCTGTACAGTTTGACTCTATGTCTGTACATTTGTGAATATGTAAGGACATTTGTCCTCGGCACCTTAAAAATTAAATTAAGGCCTGGAACAGACATACACAACGTACATGCATACGTACATGCACACATCCACAACACACGGGCCCATGCTGCCAACCTCCCTGTGGTGGGCCTGGTAACACACATCACTTTTTGGTGATGTGGCTAATGGCAGCACACCCATGAGATGGAAAGTCAGAGATTCAAACTTGGTGGCCTTGCAACACTAATCGGTCAACTCTCCGAGTAAATTACAATGGAATCTATCAAAGATGGATATCACTGGAGTTATTCTTTTTCCTTTGTAAAGTAACGGGTGTACAAGCTACAAATACTGTTGATTTGGGACCTAGATAAACATCACATACAATAATGTTATGATCTTAAAATCAGCTAAAAGACCTGCTAGTTTTTACAAATGAGGTGATTATTTATCACCATATGTGACAAATTTATCAAATATTCTGTGCTCTTCTCAAACTCAAAGAGCTACTGGCTGATTTTAAAACAGCGCACAGGGACAACTGACTTACACTGTACCAAATTTTGTTTGCTTACAATCAGCCAAACACTTGCTATGGATGATTTTGTAGAGCTAGTCTCACTGAAACTGCATAATTATTTTGCAGAAATACACCTTGATTTGAAATATCCTTAACTTGTCAATGCAAAGTACCATGACTCTCAAAATGAAGTGGACAATGGATGCAAGTTTAGCGTGGTTGTGTTTAAAATTCAAAATCAACTTCATAAGTGCTGTTTCAGGTGTAATAAACAAGTGTCTGGAGTTAGGAGCATGCACGAAATTTACACATAGTTGAATTTGGAGCATAGCTCCTTGACAGATGGAGGCATTTTGATGAAACATACAGGACTGATGCACAGGCTTTATCACCATATTTTAAGGTTTTACTTGCATAGTTGAGATAGAGTACCAAATACAAAAACTGTCTGGAGTTAGGTACATTTACCTCATTCCATTCTACTGCCACAATGCAAGTATGGATAGCTAAACTTAACCACTACAGTGTTACACTCACCTATCATAAAGTATTTATATACAAGAAGGATAAGAGCATAGCTGGTGAATTTATGATAAAATTCTGGTACGATCACAAAATCAGATGCCTATTCACTTTTACCATTGTATTAATCTTATGAAGAAATTTTGCCTTGCCATACCAACTTAGGGTGGACCTGTTTTGAAATTGCATGGACAAAATAAATGCTATTTTCATAATGTATTCAGAAAGTAGACTGGCTATGCTCTCACTACTCTAGTATGTTAGTGCCTGATAGCAGACAATTATCAACACCGACGTATATAGCTTGACTTTTAGTCATTCTACAATAGCAGGACAATGAAACATGAAATTTTCCCAGCATCTTGCTGTACAAATGCCACACATTCCAGTTGAATGCCGCAACTGTTATGTCACATGCGACCGATCTATAGGCACATCTGTGTTTGCACTAGTGCATCTTGCTATGAAATGCACAAAACAGTTTGTAGCAAAATTATAATGGAATGTCATCATACGGTGGCTATGGACGTTAATAAGTCAACATTGTACAATATAATTATTCACTTTCACTGTTCTAAATATATTACCTGTACAAATTGTAACACGGATTCCTTCAACAAAAAAATCACTACTTTGTGTAAGAACAGCCTTTAACTTTCTTCCCTTTAAAAACTTCTTGTAGTCTGCTTCAGAATGAGTTTTCATGAACTCATTGGCAAGACTGCTTACTGTAACAGCATCACTGCTAGATTCAGTACAACTCTTGTATGCATCCTTGAGATGGGCTAAAAATTTTCTACTGGTTTCATTATCACCACCTAAAATATTAAAGTACACATCAATCAATGATTACACATATATACCTACATATAACCAATACCAATACATGCAAACACAACTTATATCTAACATGTTGTGTAGAATTTTAACAAGTGTGGTACATCAAGACTTCAATTATTCCACATTACCCTAATTCTGGAAGTGACTATATGTGACCAGCTGAGCAAAAACCGGCCGTTTTTACACATTCCTTGAATTCTATTTTATTACATCTCTGTAATCTGTAGTTACAAAAGAGAAGACAGCCAAAGTTTCAGTCTTTTATGATGAATGATCTAGGAGTTATAGTGCTTGACAGTTGGAACAGTGATAAACTCGATTTGTACAGCAACAATACGGGAATAAATTAAATACGCTTAGATAATCGATCATAACTCACGATTAAAACAAACTACGAAGATGGGACTTGGCTCAATCTGTGCACCATGAACTGGCAAATCAATCAAAGTATAGTGCTTTCCCTGCACTCCTCTGTGTTGACCAAGAAGAGGGCCATTTCAACTAAGAAATGGTGACGGTGAGCGTTGTTTTTACTGCATCGTAAATAAACACCCATAACTCACATATCCTTTGCTGTGCAGACACATAACTATGATTTGCTTACTCTCCATAAACAGGTGAATCCAGTGGTATATAGGTTTTATTAATTTGAGTTAAATTTCAGTGCGTACAATGCAATTAAAGCATGCATAAATTTTTCATGTAGCATGCGTATTTTTACCCAGTGTATTTAATACAGTTTTATGATACAGTTTAATGATATATTAAACAAAGTTAATGGAGGGAGCCCCAGCATGCCATAATTGGATGGAATAATATGGCACTGGAGGATATGATGTCAATAACGGAAGTAACTCATATGACTAGTACTATAAATACTACACTTGAAGAGGTGTACTCTGCATAGCTTCATGTAGCTGCAACCAGAGTGAAATTTGCTGAAAGTTTGTCTAAGTAATAGTTCTGTGTATCAGTAGCAATGGCTGAGCACGACAACCCACCACCGGAAGGGAACCAGGATCCCCCCGCATTCTCCTCGGAGGAACAGGAGTGGATTGAGCAGCTGGTGGCAAACCAGATTGCGGCGACAAGCTCAGTAGGCCCTTCTATTCCTACAGCTTCCACCAACGCACCTATTCTTATGACGACTGGGACTTCTACGACGTCAGCAGCAACAACTGGTAAGGTGCTATCTAACTACGTATCTAGTAAAAAAGTTTAGTCATAGTTATATAGCTTGTTCGTATTTTGTCATAGTTGCTATACCACTCCTATTGTACATGTATATGTAAGTATCTAGATTACACATATTTAACTTTGTGCTGCACGGGCCCCCGGCCTTGCATGCTAGGGCAGCCTGCTTAAGCTTAGCTAAGTATTGTGCCTCGACAGCTAGTAACCATGGAGTGGTGGCAAAAGCCAGCCGCCTTTTTTATTCTTGGTCCTACATTCCAGTATATTTTGTACTTGGCTCACTTTCTCGATCTAGTGTGCTAGAGAAGAGATGGCTTAGAAAGCACAGCGCACTGGCTCCCAGACCCAAAAGATCGCAGAAGGCGTGTAGGCATATGTTCTTAGCAGTCAATTCTTCCCCATTTGGTGCTCAGTGCCTTTCAAATACCTCGCAGAGAGTGCCTGCAGTACCTGCCACGTCAGCAGGACCCATCCCTGTGTCAGTATAGTTGTTGTATGTCATACTGGACACCACCCTGTAGTTGCTGTTTTTTGGCATTCCAGGGATTCCACCCCACCCTGTAGCTGTTTTTCATACCATTCCCCCACCCCTTGTAGTTTTTGTTTGGTCATACTGGCATTCCACTTTGTAGTTCTTTGTTGTACCATGTTCCTGCTCCCTGTAGCTGCTGTTGGCAATGTCTTTTTCAGAAACCTAGTGCTTAGTTCTGCGCCCATGCTATGCTGGTACCATGCTCCATGTACCAATTTTTCCTTCATACCTGACTGATAGGGATGCTGCTCCTAACTCTACATGGCTGCCGTTTAACATGGAGTTTAGTAGATGTTGTGGGTGCTACAGTCTGCTGCATCTCTATCCTAGACTGGGTCAGGTGCTGCCTCACATACCACTCACAACACTGTGTCTATCTATTTCCCCCTCTAGCTTACCACAGAGTGTTACCAAGGAAGACCCACTCAATCGCAGCAGTCCCCCTGCAGTGTTACCACCATTGCCTCCACAATGGCTCTCATGTTGCTATAGTAGTGTAAGCCAGTTGCCTTGTTATTGCTGCACAGGATAATGCTATGGTACAGCTGTAGCAAGCGTGCTCTGTCTCCTAATTCAAGTGAGTTTTGTTACTGCTGCTACTGTTACTCCTGTCTGAACAGGCACTGCCATATTGCTATGGTTAGTGGGTTGTTGTTGCCGCTGCTACTCCAATACAGTTTGTTGCTGCTGCTATTGCCATTCCTTTCATGGACAGGCTCTTCCATATTGCTATGGTAGTTGCCATTGCTACTCCAATACAGTTTGTTGCTGCTGCTACTGCCATTCCTTTCATGGACAGGCTCTTCCATATTGCTATGGTAGTTGCCGCTGCTACTCCAATACGGTTTGTTGCTGCTGCTGCTACTGCCACTCCTTTTCACAGAAAGGCACTACCATATTGTGATGGTTAGTGGGTGGTTGTTGCTGCTGCTACTCCAATACAATTTGTTGCTGCTGCTACTGCCATTCCTTTCATGGACAGGCTTCCATATTGCTATGGTAGTGGGTTGTGGTTGCTGCCACTACTCCAATACAGTGTGTTGCTGCTGCTACAGCCACTCCTTTCACAGACAGGCACTGCCATATTGCTATGGTTAGTGGGTTATTATTGCCTGCTGCTGCTATTGCCACCCCTTCATGGAGAGGTACTGCTGTATCACTATGACAGCGGGTTGTTGTTGCCGCTGCTACTCCAAGTGAGTTCATTGCTGCTGGTGCTACCACAGCCATATTGGCAGATTGTTGTTGCTGGTGCTACTCCATTGCTGGTGCTACCCCTCCTCCCCTCCAAGACCAACACTGCCATATTGCTATGTCAGCGGGTTGTTTGTTACCAGTGCTACTCCAGTGTATTTGCTGCTACCACCCCCCCCTGAAGGATGGCACTAAAATATTGCTATAGCAGTGGGTGTTGCTACCCCAAGTGTTGTGTTTGGCTGGCATTCCCTTTGGTAGTGAGCACACTGTGCCAGTACCTCTAAAAAATAATAATTAATTAGTTATTTTTAAAAGAAAAACCTGTAATGTTCCCAATATGACTACCATTGGGCTAGCCCAACTATTACTCTAGTACTGGATTGGTGGCTCTTCAACAGTAGGTTGGTCGTTAAGTCAGTGCTTCTGGGTAGATAGTGCTGCATAGCTATTCCCTTAACATGCCTGCACTTGTACCCGTATTAGGCGATGTTGGGTGCCGAATCAACAGAACCATGTGTTTTACTGCAGTCATGTCAGTGTCACTGGTGTTAGGCCCATGTAACTTCACTATTATATTGCAAGCCTGCCCTAAAAATAAATAAATTTAAAAAATAATAATAAAGTCTTTGCCCCTGTTACACACTCCCAAAAGGGGTTGTTGTGTTATAAAAGGAACTAATTCTATCTAATACTAACCAATATATGGCCTTAACACATACTGTTAACCAGTGTTATTAAGAGAACTTAATTATCCCCACTTAAGTAGCATGTATTGTCCACAGGTATACCATCAACAGGAGTGCTAGCCACATTCCAACTTTTTCAACAGCCAGTTCAAACTCTGGATTACCAGTCCTACCAGTGCTCCCACCTCTTCAAGTCACTCAACCCCTGCTCCCCCAGGAACTGTCTTCCCTGCCAATCACAGCCCTTCCGGCTAAACTGGTTAAGAAAATCCTGGACTTCGAGTTTATTGAACTCGCAGACCTGGCCCCAACTAATCTGAGGATGGGGAGTCCAGCTGTTGTCACCAGAGACCACATCAACGAAAAGGACCAATCAGAGATATAATGATGTGGTTGTACTGCTACGCGTCCCTGGTGGCAATCCTTGGAACAAAGTACCCCCACAAGATAGGGATATTCACGGCCTACCAGAAGACAACTGTACAGGCCCACAGAAGGCACGTGGGTGACAGCTGGATCATCTATGATGTCTGCTGTTGGCGCCAAGCTGCCATTACTAAATCTGTCGACTGGGGACAAGTTGAATTCAACTTGTACAATGAAACATTCATAGGAAGAGCCAAGGCCTCAACACGATGCAGTCAGTGTATGCTGGAGCATGCCTCATCAGAGCCTTGCCCCTTCGCTGAGCACAAATCTGCTAGCAGTATCATCCCAGCTAAGGTAGGCGATAATCGCAGGATCCCCATCTATGAATTATACAATCACATGTCCAGGGATAAGTGCTACTTTGTCCCATGCAAGTTCACCCACAAGTGTGCTGTATGTTGGGGTGCACATCTCCATTCAAGGTGTCCAAGAGACTCTCACCAGGACAAACGCCCTAAACTGTACTCCAGACGGTGAACCAAAGGACGCAAGAACAAAGTGTTATTTTGACTCACTATACGATTTTTTAGAATGTTGTATGATTTTAAATAGGTTTTAGTATGGTTTTTGTATGTCCGCCTATCAACATGATCACCCACCCCTTTCAGGGGTGCAGCCTTAAACCACTTTAATTTGTGCTACCATGTATGCTTGAATTTATTATTATAATTATGATGTATGAACATGTAGGACATGTTATATAATTACCTAGATGAGTTTTTTGCATGTACTAATTCACCCTACAGGTAGGTATTGATGGCTCCTATCAGTACATCCAAGATTTGATGAGGCTGGATGCCTAAAAAAGGCCAAGGGAAACAGACAGCCACCTAACATTGATCCAATCTCCTCTCAACATGGCAGTCTAAGCTAGTGCACCACCCAGACAAGAATTTTGTGAGATATATTCTAAAGGGTATTGAACATGGCTTTGGCATCGGAGTAAATTCCCTTGCTTCTTTTGAGGGTGCAAAGAATAACATGGCATCAGCAAGAAAGCACCCCACAGTTATTGATACTTATCTGCAGGAGGAAACAAAAAATGGCAACATCCTTGGCTCATTCACCCAGTCAAATGCTCCAATTGTACACATAAATAGAATAGGATTGACACCAAAAAAACATCAGCTAGGTAAATGGAGGGTCATAACAGACCTCTCCTTCCCTAAAAATGAGAGTGCTGATGATGTAATTAGTACCAGCCTCTGCTCTCTCTCTTATATTACACTAGACAAGGTAGCCAGAGATGCCATTGCTCTTGGCCCGGGAACCCTACTTGCCAAGATCGACATAAAAGCTGCTTATCACCTAGTTCCCATCTGGCCAGCAGACCACCAATATCTTGGCGTAAAGTGGAGAGACCACATATATGTAGACGCCAAACTACCTTTTGGGCTACGATCAGCTTCCAAGATCTTTAATGCACTAGCCAATGTTCTAGAGTGGTGTGTAGCTAAGGAGGGGGTAGACCATATCTACCACTACCTGGATGACTTCATCGTGGTAGGTCCCCCAGACAGCGAGGTTTGCTCATGCTACCTGGGGACTTTAAAAAAGGTATGCAGTGAACTTGGTGTCCCACTAGCTCCAGAAAACGGGATGGCCCAACCCCAGTAATAGTGTTTCTGGGAATTGTCATTGACACTATAAAGATATGAGGCTCCCTGAGGATAAGCTACAACGGTTGCTTGCCACCCTGCAGGAATGGGAGGACAAGACAGATTGCTTTCGTAAAGATATGGAATCTCTTGTTGGAGTGCTCGAGCATGCTTGTAAAGTCATACGCCCAGGTCACTCCTTCCTACATCATGCGATAGCTCTGCTCAATAGACCAAAGAACCCTAATCACCACCTAAGGCTTAACAAGAACTTCCGGTCAGACACAATGTGGTGGAAAACATTTGCTCGCAGATGGAATGGCTCAGCTCTTGTTATTCACCTGGGTTCAAAGAGGCTGGAGATGACTTCTGATGCCTCAGGGTCATGGGGATGTGGGGCTTGGCACTATGATCAATGGTTCCAGCTGCAGTGGAAGCAGGATAGTTATGTCATAAAAATTGCTGTGAAGGAACTGATCCCCATCCTGATTGGCACAGTTATCTGGGGAAAGCAATGGAAAGGGGCAAGAATTACTGCTCACTGCGACAATGCAGCTGTTGTAGCCATTCTAAACAGTAGGTACACAGTGGATGATCACATGATGTAGATGCTCTGCTGTTTGTTCTTTGTAGAAGCTCACTTTCAATTTCAACTGCATGCAGTACACATTCCAGGTAAACATAATAGCCTGGCAGATCATTTGTCCCATAATCGTTTGCATGCATTCTTATCAGAAATGCAATCAGCTGCCCCTCATCCATCACATGTTCCTCTTTCTTTGCTACAGTGGCTGCTTCACATGGACCCCAACTGTACATCTCCCACCTGGATGCAGCAGTTCAATACTTTTGTTCAAAGGGACTAGCAGATTCCACTCAAAAAACCTACTAGTCTACCATGAAGAAATTTAACATTTTTTGTACTACATATGGAATTCTTACCCCCTTCCCTGTATCAGAAGCAATTTTATGTTATTTTGTGGTTTACCTTCTGTCAGAATCTCTTACCACAAACAGTCAAAACATATTTAACAGGTATCAGGCATATTCAAATCACCCTAGGTCTTCCTGAGCCTAGAGCTTTCTCATCACTGTCCCATCTGCGTCTGGTACAAACATGCGTTCAGCGAACATTCTCCCATCGTGCCCTAGTTTCCAAGAAGATCAGACTTCCAATTACTCCAAGCATCTTACGCAAGATACAGAGTCATTGGTCCTCACACTTATCCACAAACCTAGACACCAGAATGCTGTGGGCAGCAGTAACTATGTGTTTCTTTGGTTTCTTCCATTCTGGAGAAATCACTATACCATCCTCTGCTGCATATGATTCCACTACTCACCTGAGTTGGGGTGATGTAACAATTGATAATAGTCTGTCCCCAAAGCTGTTGCAGGTGATACTGAAGAGGTCAAAGACAGATCAAACTGGTAAAGGTGCTAAAGTGTTTATAGGAAGAACTGATGGATTGCTGTGCCCAGTAACTGCCATCCTTTCATACATGGCAACCCGAGGATCAGATCCAGGACCCTTCTTTCAAGTATACATCAGGCCAAAGGCTAACTAAAACTAAATTCACACAGGAAATCTGGCAAGTTCTCCAAGCATGCGGACTAACTCACATGGATTTTGCCGGGCACAGCTTCAGGATCGGTGCCGCAACTACTGCAGCTAGGTGTGGTATAGAAGACTCTCTCACCCACAAACTTGGGTGCTGGAACAGTGACGCTTTCCTTCAGTACATCCAGATGTCACAAGAAGAATTGGCTCAGTTCTCCAGGATTTTAGCAAACTCCTAATGTTAGCACACTATTGCTTCAACATATATATAATATTATGCATAGGCGGATCTAGGAGACACTGTCAGGGGGGGCCAAGGGGGAGCAAGAAGTTTTAGTGCACAACAGTGTTTATTCCACTAAGAGGATAAGAATGGAATTCTAGTACACAAGTTATATTCATTTGCATAACTTTATTCAGCATATAGCTGGATGAATGATGGACATACAGTTTTAGACTGTAGTTGGAGAAAATTAGACCTCCTAGGATTGAATTTGAGAGAATTTTTGATAACACTTAGCTAACAAAGTGTATGCTTTGTAATGCATAAAAAGATTGGTTAGTCTATCTGAGATAAACCTGTTTGATGGTAAAGTGTATACTAAATCAAAATAAGGAGTAGCTAGTTTTGTTATGATTTGTAAAATTATAAATCGATGAATTAGAGTTGTGACTGTTCTATTAGAGTAGTGACTGCTCTATTAGAGTATCTCAATCTCGGAACAAAATTCAGAATTTATTGCCCTACTTTCTTTACAATGTACAGGTGTACAGTTTAGCTATACTGTACATTTAAACTGTTGTCTTCTATTTGCCCATTGGTTTTCTATACTTCTGAATACAGTGTAAATGCATGATTCTAGTTTCTGGTATCAATATAGTATTATAGGTCCAAGGGGGGCCAGGGGGGCACAGCACCCCTTAGCCCCCCTCATATCTGCCTATGATATTATGTACCAAGGCTACTGCATGTTAAGTTCTCCTTTGGGAACCTTTGTTGTTTATACTAACTGAGTTGTATTATTGAGGGAAGAAGTAAAATAATATGTATTAGTTGTTTGGGGGAGGAACCAGTTCCTTTGGGTGGTTAGAGTCCAGGGGCTCTAAATTATCCCCAGGCAACATATCCTATGAAAATTAAGATCCCAGCTAGTTGATCATGTGATGGAGGATCCCTGCAGATACTTTCTTAGGCTTGTTATTGAATATTAAACAGCTGAGTCGGGGGCTTACCTCCACAATATTATAGACTGTTCACTGTTGTACCCAGGGCCGCCCAGAGAAATTAAGGGGCCCTGGGCAAAGAGTTAAAGTGGGGCCCTTGACCCAAGTTGTAAGGTGAAGACCAAAAAAAAAAAAAAAAAGGTCACAACCTGCTGGCAATGACAATAACTACCCATCACCAACCATATCTCCTTATCTATAAGCTTGCTACGCTGCTCCTCTGAAGAATACTGTGACTGCTCTATTAGAGTATTTAGATCTGACTGCTCTATTAGAGTATATCGATCTTTTAAACAGGTATTCAGGGGGCCCTTCATGGGGCCTCCTGGGGCCCCTTTCAGGCTGGGGCCCGGGGCAAAATGCCCCAGTTGCCCCCCCCCCCGTGGGCGGCCCTGGTTGTACCTATTAATAACCGACATTAAACAAAATATAATTTTGCAAAAACAGCCGGTTTTCACTTGGTGGGTCACATATATGAATCTGCTTTATTCAGCTAATTAGATTTTATTTTACCATATTGATAAGTTTAGTTATAGTAATTCGATTTTTTCTTTTCTAATTATGTTGCTATGCACTGCTAAGACAGCGCAACTGCTTTAAACTACAGATTACACACAAAAGTCTCCCCTCTGGTTTGCCTATCAGATATATAGTCTTACATAATTTCTCTATGGGATATGTAGCTTTTAGTGTACAAAGTTAGCTCTAATGGGTGTGGAAAGACAAACATACATACATGTATACAAACACACTTAGGCGCACACCCAGGCTGGCTGTGGATGCATGCCTGGTTTACATTGGTTTGGTACTAACCGTGTGTCTGTGTGTCTGTGTAGCAAGTGAGCAAATAGGCTTTGAGCTGCAGAAAATAAACCTTCTCTCAATGAATAAAGGCTGTTTACATATTGTATTATAGCCCAACTTTCTGTTTTCATGGTGTTTAGCGTGTGGTTGGTAATGAAATCAGTTGAACAGTCCACTTGGAGCTAGCCTACATGCTGTAACAGGCATATAACAACTGAAAAAACAATGTAATAGGCCTGGTGAACTGCGTATCTGCTAGAATTAAATCCCCTTTGTACACAAACAAAAATTAAGAGCAGCCACAAGGCTTTGTGTAGAGAAAATGAAAACATGATAGTCAAACAGCTAAGAAGATACTTCTGTGCATAATTTAGTAGTTTGCTCGAGTTATGTTTCCATAATGATGCATAGCAACATAATTGATGAATTACAAAATAATTGCCAAATTACAAAATATGTTTAATTTTACTGTACAGCATGTATTATTACAGAGAAAGGTGAGAAACAAAGCTATAGCATGCTGTGTAATTAGTTTAATTTGAGCCTGAGTGACCCCCACACTGGCAGTATATAATGGACCATGGTATGACCATCACGTTCCCAAACATTTACATAATGAACATGGAAAGTCCCACACTGTTAGTAGTTGATTGACTGTCGTACGAGCGTCACATTCCCAAACGTTTACATAACAAACACAGAAAGTCCCACACTGTTAGTAGTAATTGTATATTGTACCATTAAATTATAAAATAAGACTGAACTCAAATAATATAACATGTAATTAAACACGCTAATGGAAACATGGTGATAGGATATGTTTGAAGCAGAAAAGTAACAAAGAACACATTGTTTAACATTCTACACCTTTTCAGATAACTAGTAATCAATTGTTTTGTAGCATGAGTGGACAGCTTTGCAGTGCATTACCAGAGAATGTATTAGTGGTAGTTAATTCTTGCATAGGACCCGGATCAGTAACCAGATCACAATACAATGGTACTGCTTTTATGTCGTTCTCACTCATGCTGTTTTCTAAATTCAAGGGTAGACTCAATTGATTGGTGAGTAAAGCTGTATTTAGCATTATGCCAAATCATGAGCAAGTCTGATAGAATGGTCTGTAAAGCTAGTTGTTTTATGTCTATATTGTTTCTAGCCCATGTATACCTGCTTATTTTTACCTGCAGTCTCATTTGACTAGTAGAGCTCATTGTAATGGCAGCCTCAATAGTAACAGAACAGACTTCCCTACTGCATCACCGATCAATTGATAACCAGTTATCAATTATATTATACTCACTACACACTGTACAAGTATAAAGGAAAAAGTAGGAATTTTAAGTTCAATTAGGGATCATAGAAAACAAGCTGATCGCTGTGCTACTTCTTTAAACCAGTAAATACTATCCCTTGAATTTATTAACTTAACCCTTAAACCCGCAGCTGTTTTATAAAACGCAAACACTGAAAAGCATAATCCAGTAAACTGGACCGCATGTATCTCTTGTAAAACTAAAGTCCATAACTAAGGCTCAAACGATTAGCCGAATATTCGGATTAATATTCGTTTGCTCTGTAGCCGATTAATAAAATTAACAAATGATTATTTGCACGTGATCATTTATATGATGACACGTGATTAGTTGTCAGTAATTAACAAAGCGGAAGGTGATGCTAATGAACGTAACAAAAGGAAAGGACTATGGTGATAAAGTGAAGAGTAGTAATAGCCACTAATTGTGACTGGGCCTGCAAAAATAGGGCATGTGGGCACGTGATTTTTGCCTACTTTTTAAACCTTGCCTCACCCATAACTTTTTATAGCATCATGCTATAGCAATGCAATTTTCCACTCTTAGTCAGCATTTAAGTGGCTTTATGATACAAGTTGCAGAATGCAAATATTCTGTTGCAGTACGGAGATATGAGCAGTAGTGTGATGATGTGTAGTTTGTGCCCACATGCCCTGCTTTCGCAGGCCCGGTCACAATTGGTGAAGATGTGCTAATTCCACAGTGAATCGCCATAAGCGCAAGACTTTGTACGGATTTGTGGCTTACTCCAGGTACTACTACTTTGTTACAATCACTTTCTATCACAGTATCACTTTGTTACAATCACTTTCTATCACAGTATCGCTGTGATAATCCTTTCAGAAAGGGAATTATGGCATCTCTTTCTTAGTCGTACAAAACCACAAAGTTTTTTGTGGTTATTTGTAGGCTTCTTGGTAGTGACCACCTTAATTACTGAATTGCAATGAAACCTTACACAGATTATTTGACTAATTTCATTAGAGCCAAGCGAATATTCGAATACAGTAAACCAGTATTCGTTTGAGCCTTATCCATAACACAGAAACTGTTAAAGCTATCTAAAAACAATAAATACCATCTTACTCACCATTACATTTTGGTTTACATGGTCCATACTTCATTGCGTTCATCCAATCCAGAGCTTCTCACTTCAGTTTGAAAGAATAAAACAACAATCTCTCTGTCTTCCTTCTTCACATAACAATGTACAAATTGCCATAACTCGGCTGTACTTCATCGTATCAACTTGTTCTTGGTATCACGTTGCTCCTCATATGATGGCGATTCAGTTGATATACAGATATCATGTGATTAAGTCATTGTCGGACGAGCACAATGACGATGCGAAGACGAAACAACACAAAATGATTCAGCACGTAGTAGTGGGTGAGTTCCTTGTTTTATGTTGAAAGTTTATACACACTTAGATAGCTTACTCTTTGCCAATTTATAAAATCTGTTTTTCTAAGCGATTGGATGAATGCTTCATGAGATATGCCTATTTGTAACCGCCTATGTAAATTAGCAAAAGTATTGTGCGTTTTCAACTAGTTTTTTAATTATTATTTTTATCAAATCCAGTTTTTTGGATTATGCAGGTTTAAGGGTTAACACACAACACGCTATTTATTTAATTCTTGATTTGTTTTGAAATGATACATACAGTACACTAAAATTTAACGTATTTTGTAATTCATCAATTACATTATCATGCATTTGTAAGGAAGCGCATCTCAAGCAAACCACTTTAAACCATAAATTACACAAAGAAGTATCTTCTTAACTGTTTTATAGTTGTTTATCATGCTTTCATACACAAATTTTCTTCTCTCTACACAAAGCGTCATGGCTACTCTTAATTTTCCTTCATTTACAAATGGGACATGCCCTCTTCCAACTCCACAAGATACGCCATTCCTGGTAGCCTACAAGTTCTGTTACGTTGTTTTTTTAAGTTGTTACATGCATGTTACAGCACGTAAGCTATCCCCACTACACTATTTTGTCTTACTGGCCACACACCCTTGCAATAAATATGACAAAAACAGAAAGTTAAGCTTTAACACAATATATAAACAGCTTTTATTCATTGAAATCTGTGACTGGATTTGACAAAACCAGGCTTCCACACACATCCAATTCTTCGACTTTAACCACTTGTGACTTGCTCAGTCAGCATGCTACTGACCTAAAATTTTCCTACATTTCTCTCATTGCATTGTGCACTAACCAGTCAAAATTTGAAAGTGATAGCTTATTCCAACATTGCGATATGGTTCTTTGAAGTCACAAATCTGGATGTGTGTGGAAGCCTGGTTTTGTCAAAACCAGGCTGGCTGTGGGCATGCATCTGTGAAGGCTGACAGTGGGTGTGTGCCTGGTGTAAAAAGTAGGGAAATAAGGGAGGTCGCCTACTCCTGCAGATATACTAGTGGACATTTAATTCCTACTTTACTCTAAAATTAGGGATTAAATGTCCATAGGTATATCTGCAGGTGTAGGCACTTTTTCTGTGATCACTAATTGAACTTAAAATTCCTAATTCTTCCTTATACTTGTTTATTTACTTTAATGTAACATTATTATGATTGGTGAACCTGTGCATGCCACGTCAAAAGAAAGGATGGCATTGCAGTTAATGCTTTTGTCTGAATGTGCGTCCCAGCTATAAATTACTGACTCGAAAGTGAAGTGGCCACTATGCTTCACTTTCAGGTATGTTCAGCACTGTATAACAATACAGTGCTACAAACAAAGAACAGTAGGAGAAGTGTCTCTGCAATCAAATCAATCACCGCAAAATAACAGACGATTTGCACACCCCAACTGTCAATTACTGACTAGGTAATGAAGTGGCCATCAGGGATTTTTCCCTTTCTTTATCCCATTTTCTGTTTCACCTTAATGTTAACTACTATAGGTTAAGTAATGTTTAATTAAGTCTCTAGTTCCTGTTTGGTAGGTTAGGGTAATCCAAAGGCTGCAGCACATGTTGCTGTCAGACCTTCAGTGCTGGCCACAAAAAAGCCGTAATAATAAATAGCTATTTAAAAATTTCAAAAGGAAGTAGGGGTTGATATAATATACATGCTACAAAAGTAAGGAAACTAGCTCAAAAAGGTTACAGCTGAAATGAGAAATGATCCAGCAGTAAAAAGTAAGGAAACAAGATTAGACAACTACTTGCTAAAATGAGCCACACCTTAATCCCTACTTTTGGCTAGCATTTTGAAATGAGACAATCAAATTAGCCAAAAGTAGGGATTAAAGTGTGTCTCATTTTAGCAAGTAGTCGTCTAATCTTGTTTCCTTACTTTTTACTGCTGGATCATTTCTCATTTCAGCTGTAACATTTTTGAGCTAGTTTCCTTACTTTTTGTAGCACGTACATTATATCAACCCCTACTTCCTTTCGGATATTTTAATTTTATAAATAGCTAGTTTGTTTACATTTTTGTCTAGCTAGCTAACTACATTATACTCTTTTTGTTTTCCACATAGTATAAATACCACTTGAAGCAACTATCTTTTACCTTCGTACACAATAAGCACCTCTCAACATAATTATCGCTTTGTCATTTAAAGCTATTACAGTAACTGTTAAAGATTTCAGCTGCATTTCTAATGGCCTAAATGTGACCTAATTTTAGAAAACTGTCGATATACGCACATTTATCAAAATTCGTTTTATTGGTTCTTTGTTGCCTACAGGGACAGAGGAATGGATTGGCTAAGTTTCAGCTTCATAAGATAAACAGTGTGGGAAATACAGCAGTAGACACCCAGACAAGCGAAAAAATTAATATGTACAGAAGACATCGAGAAAATAATCTGCAGGCACTTACATAAACCGTCATAACTTACTGATACAACAGCATACAGAGTTGAATCATTGCTCATTGTATTTACCATGCATTTGTGAATCCACCAAGGTATAGTTTTTGCCAAAAGTATTCTTTTGTGATTTGGAAGGAAGGAAAATTCATTGAAGAAAAATAGTTGTAAATTCTTTTGTCACCATAATGTAAACAAACATCTGTAACTCAGAAACCCACCTGTGTGTGAAGATGAAACAAGGATTTTCGAACTCCCTATAAATAGGGAAACACAATGATGCCCAGGATTTATCCACTGGAGTGTCAATTCACCGACCAGCAAGGCGATAAAAACTTGCATAATTTTTTCTGAGGCTTGCATTTTTTACCTATTGTTTTTGAATGTGTTTTATTACAAAAGTACTACAGTGTGTAGATTGACGGTTTTCTAAAATTAGGTCACAAATGTTGATGATTTTATATACAGTAAAACACTGCTGGAGAGTCCACCATTATAAGAGTGGAACCCTCGCTTTTAGAAGTCTGGATCCTGAGGTGGATCTGCTCCTCAAAGACATTATTAGCTAGCTACCTCACAAAAAAAGCTAAACTAGTAATTAAAACTATATAAAACAACTACCCAGTGTTAATAAATGCTAGAGACAACTCCTTGGGTACTACACCTGTTCACCCTCATCTTACGCACATGTATTCACACTTCATTAAAATCTCGTGTTTGGGTTGTGGGCGCACTGCAACTATTAATTATCCTTTGAGAAGAACAAAGAAGCGAATGAATGATGAAAGCAAACAGCATGGTGCAGTGGACAGAACATAATCAGAACAACAGATTTGTGAATCCGCCATCATTACCTTGGCTGTCTAAAATTTCTAGAGCCGTACACCTAGCATTACCGGGTCTTACAGCAGGCAGGCAGGCAGGCAGGCAGGCAGGCAGGCAGGCAGGCAGGCAGGCAGGCAGGCAGGCAGGCAGGCAGGCAGGCAGGCAGGCAGGCAGGCAGGCAGGCAGGCAGGCAGGCAGGCAGGCAGGCAGGCAGGCAGGCAGGCAGGCAGGCAGGCAGGCAGGCAGGCAGGCAGGCAGGCAGGCAGGCAGGCAGGCAGGCAGGCAGGCAGGCAGGCAGGCAGGCAGGCAGGCAGGCAGGCAGGCAAGCAGGCAGGCAGGCAGACAGACAGACAGACAAATATAGGTGAATCTCAAAATTTTTAAAACTCACTATACATCAATCATTCAATTTTTTGCTTCATTTATCCAAGGTACAGCATCATTAGTACAGTACTATGCATTCCAGGTGGCTTTTTCAGGTAAAACTTATTGCAAAGCTGTTTTTAAGGTATGAAAATCCATGAAACCATATGATTTTTTACCAACCCCTACTATACAGTAGTATTGTACTGTATGATAAACTGTATTTTATGCATGCCTCTTAAACAAACTTCAATAGTGCAAGGATTGTAGCAGTAAAAACTATACAACAACCATTCTACTCAACTGGTCCCATCCTTTATCAGCCATAAACTTCATGTTGTACCTCTTTGTTGTTATTATTCGTATAACAATAAACAAAACACCAGCTGTAAGTTAAATTTTCTTAAAGCCATTGTGTTCATCATAAGCTGGTGATTCAGCTGATATAGGTATCACATGACCAGGGGGGCTAGGGGGCTGAAGCCCCCCCTTGGTCTGCTGAGGGGTGCTTAGCCCCCCCTCAGAATGATATCATGCCGAAATCATCCTTCTTGGAGTGGGGATAAAAACTGCGATAAAGATCAAGATACATACTCTAATAGAGCAGTCACCCTAATAAAGTATTCACAGTATTAGAGCAGTGTGTAGCAAGCTATGTAAGGTTTTTATGTAGTTTATCAGCTATAAATGCATAGCTGGTGAGGTGGGAAGCTATTCTCAGCTGGCTGTGACCTTTTTTTTTGGTCTCACCTTACCAAACCAGAGACAATGTAGATCATTTTCATAAGTCTGGGTCAGACCAGCCCCCCCTCATATCAACTACTTCCTCCACCCCTGCACACAATTCATTAAAATGACCAACCAGAAGAGTAACAGTTCACTATCAGCATAAAGTAAACAAAGTGATTCAACACTCTTTAGTAGGTAGGTTTGATGCTGTATGTTAAAAGATTTATAGTATATTAAAAATTATAAATTTAAAAATGAAGTAGGGATCCAAGTAGTAAAAAGTAGTGAAACAAGAGGTGAATGATAGTAGCTATTACAGCATAGCTCGGTAGAAAATCCCTACTTTGGCATGGTATAGCAATTATTTTGTGTCCAATTGCAAAGTAGGGATTTCCCACCAAGCTATGCTGTAATAGCTACTATCGTTCACCTCTTGTTTCACTACTTTTTACCGCTTGGATCCCTACTTCATTTTAAAAATTTTAACATACTAGTTTGTTTAATTTTTGTTAAAGCATATATAAACATGTGACTGTTCTATTAGGGTGACTGCTGTATTAGAGTATCTCGAGTCAGTCTGCAAAGTTGTGCGCTTGCCCAAACGGGACATGGTCATTGTGATTTCGATCAATTATTAGTCAGCCTTCCAACTTAGAAAGTGTGTAGTCACTGACTAGCTATGAGTGATATCCGCAATTACATTTCTTGACATAGCATGCATTATCTGTGATGCCACAAAACAAAATGGCTGCTGTTGTGTGGGGACTTTGTACATGGAGGTATTGGGCAAGATGGTGTTTCCCTATGATAGCATTTATAAATTCAAATAAGGGCGAAGGTGAGGCTTATAGTATATAAGGCAATACAAATAAGCCTATTTGTGTGCAAAATTAAAATTTTCGGTCTGTTTTCCTTGTTGGAACCCATTTTTCGCTGTCACAGTGCGTGTACTACTTCTTACCTTTATTATCTCATGGTTCCATGTGTAAAAATCTACAGACAATATCCATTTCGAATACTGTGTGCCAAAGTCTCTAAAGCTCCCACGCTAACACAGCCATTTTGTCAATTATGACATCAAATTTTGTAATCGCAACATCAAAGAATGTCATTGCGGATATCACTCACTACGTCACCTAGCGTAAAAAGGGTGTGTCATCATGGTTTCAATCAATAGATTGACAATGCGTAGAATAAAGAATGGGTGTGATTATTATTATTTGATCTTGTGACCTATCATGAAGATACAGGTAGCTATCTAGTAACAGTACCTCCATACAGTGGCATAGTCTAAGTGCCTTAAATAATTTTGTGGCGTCTATTACGCTGCTTAAAGAAAGTGTTGATATGGAAAATTAATGCCTCGATATGGTTTCGTTGTATGAAGAAGAAGACAAGCAGCCTGATTGAAGATGAAAGAAGAGACAAGGCGCAGAGGACCTACACTCGTTGGAACCCCAAAAGACACATCCCACTGGTGAGTTTGCTATTGTGACGTAAAATGGTGGCTCTGCGCTGCTTTGTTTGGTCTGTAGCCTTGCGACTGTGGTCAGTGAGTGAGGCAGTGAGTCTAAAATTTGAGTTTTGGTGATTTTTTAAAATTTTATATCCGGCCACCTGTAATTGTTTGGTTGCATTTGATGGTGTTTTATGTATTATATGGACTAGTTCTATCTGTAAAGGTGATTTTGGTTGCATAAAATGTCTCTAGGGTGATTTTTACAGGCGGAATTTTGAGCGGCATGCAAAAGTTTCACTGCAATCCCTACTTAAAAGGTACTACCGTACCGTTTGATACATGTTCAGGATAACAGTTAAAATGGCTGAACACTTCAAGGTATATGCACTTCATGGTATATGAAACCAGACATATAAAGTTGCAAAAGATTTGTATGTTTTTAATTTGTTTTATTTCAAATTCAGTTTTATGGATTATGCAGGTTAAAGAGTTAAAAATCCTGACTACACCACTAGTTATGGTGGTTGCTTAGCATGAAACTTGGAAAAAAGTTTGTGTGTGTATGACAAAGATTAGGTTTCAATAGGTAAACAACTAAGATTTGACTTTTGGTGACCTTTACAGGCAATTAAATGTTCAAAAACTGTTAACTTGTCTAATCCACCAACTTGATGTCAAATTTATTGCCCTATTAGCATCAGATTATAAATATTTCACTGTAGTTGTTCAACATCAGCAACTCACCTGAATGTCTACAATCTTTATGCATTGATCTCTTTTTCAATGCCATTTTAAAGTAAGTGCATGTTTACAGGTATTGTATTATAATCTCATGATGTATGGGAGTGTCATAATGGGTGATAAGTACTGATAACTAAGTTATAATCCAGTGCATATAGAAGGAAAAGACAGCTAACTAGGTAAGATACATTGCTCGTATATACCCATAGCTAGCTACAGGTCATGGTGCAGGTTTAAAATCAAATCATTTGCCCAAAAGTAGTGTGGTTTGTATTTGTTGCACAATTTTAAATAATTGTCTGGAATGTAGAATCTACATCAAAACAGCCAAGCTGTAAAAGAAGGGTGTGGCCCCTCAAAGCCATGGTGAAAAAGATGTGAAATCCAAGGTGGCGGCCAAGAAATGGCTGTAGTGGTACCTTAATGACAAAAAATTTAATTACGACAATTCGGGTGAATTTCACTAGGATTCAGCACCGAATTGGCATATTAAAACTTTTGCCACACAGCTTTTTACCTACCACCACAGCCATTTCTTAGCCGCCACCTTTGATTTCACATATTTTTCTACTGTGGTTTTTTTTAGGCTGCACCATTATACAGCTTGGCTGTTATGATATAGATATCACTAACTGTATATTCCAAAGTCGGCCTATGGCTAGGCTTAAGTCTATTATGCTCCAAAATCTTCCTATTATTCTTTCTGGCACTTCTTTTTTTATTCACCTATTATTCTCAAATTATTCCCAAATATGTGTGCCAAATTAGTATTTTTGTTAGGGTTTTAAACAAGTGACTGCTCTATTAGAATTATGGACTTGAAGTTGACTGCTCTATTAGAGTAAGTGACTGCTCTATTAGAGTATCTCGGTTGTTTTCACCGTTTTTATGCTTGCACTGTTTTGGTAGTAAATCTAAAAGATTTTCACAACAAAAACTTATAATTTTGTACCAATTATTCTTAGAATTCATCCGATTATTCTGGAATATTCCCCAATGCTTTTCAGTACCTATTATTCCCGAAATTATGCCGGCATAATAGACGCATGCCTACCTATGGCCAGCTTTAGGGCTTCTTTTTACCTGTCATGTTTTTCTTTACTGCAGAAAGGAGGAAGATATCTAGACAAGATTTTTATTTGTGGATAATATTTACTATTTTTTTACTTAAAATTGTACAAATTTACTGTTACTACTGCATACAGCTATCACATGAACTCTCCTCTACTGGGTGACTTGTTTGTAACTGAACTCTCCAGGGTGAATTGTTTGTAGCTGAACTCACTACAATCATGAGTTCTAATGTAGCTGAACTCTCTAAAGTGGACTAGGTTATAGCTGAACTCTCTACAGGGTGACTTGTTTGTAGCTGAGCCTTTTCCACAGGATGACTTGTTTGTAGCTGAACTCTATATATGGTCATAGCTGCAGTATGACATGCTATTTACTGAAGGATGACTGTACTATTAGAGTATCTAGATGTAGCATTTGTTGGCTTTTGCAGTATAACTTAGTGCTCTATGTGAATTCTTCCAAGCTACCGAAAGGTTATTCTAAGATGATAAACCCAGCTATAGAGCAATTTTCAGCTCATTCCCGCAAGTGGTTCTCCTAGTAGACATGGCAACTTAATTTTTTTTTTAAGTTTATTGCATGATTGTTATGCCCTGTTTGTTTTTGTGTTGTATTTCATGGTCTTAATTATGACTTTCAAACCACCAAAAGGTATACTCCTACAATGGTTACTCTAACTACAAACCAATTTTCAACTGATTTCTCAAAGTGGTTTATCATGTAGATGTGTAAGAAGTTTGATCTTATTTTGTGTAAACAATTGGCCATAACTTTTGTGAATGATTGGATTTTCACCAAAATTGGTACTGAGATGTTACTTTAGAAATGGAAAATTCACTTGCCATTTTATTGAATAAATAGGCTGTTTGTATCATGCAATGCACAAAAACACCATTTTAATAATTAAATTATGTTGTTATACCAAGATACTAAGCCACAAAGTGTAGTTATGTCACATTGTGATGTAAGACAAAGAATCGGAAGTATGTACTGTTATTACAACTTTACAATGGGACAGGTAGATAAACAGTGAAAGTGTAATCCAATACCAACCTCTCCTTTTCAACTTTGTAGTGTTTGAACATTCTGCTGGAAAACAACAGCAGAGTAGGCTTGCACCAATTATGCTGGTATAATTTCGTGCATAATAGGCTGGCAAAAGCACGCCAGCATAATAGGACGATTTTCAGTATTTTAAATTAAAACGTGCAATGCGCACACCAAAAATACTGCATAACAAAAACACACTGCACATTATTACTGCATTTCATATCAAAAACCTTGCAGTGCTATTAGTTTTACTATTTCTTGACTGATTATTCACACTTTATGGTAACAAGTACACAAAAAAAATTGGAATTTTCAACTAGAGTAGGGACCATAGCACATCGATAAAATGTACTGAAACAAGTTGGAGTAGTCCATGATATTAAATCACAGTAAAACAATAAGAAGGGTTATATCACTACTGTGCATTTCCTTGAGCACAGTAGGGATATAACACTTCTTATTGTTTCACTGTGATTTAATATCATGGACTACTCCAACCTGTTTCAGTACTTTTTATTGATGTGCTATGGTCCCTATTCTAGTTGAAAATTCTAAATTTTTTCGTGTACTTGTTTGTTAACTTTTTTTTGGAAATAATTTTATTATGACCAGTGAACCCACACGTACCATATCTGAAATGACACCTCACGCCCCAATTATCGTGTGAAAAGTGAAGTATCCATTACGCTTTGTTGTCAGCAATGTTCAACCTGTTACACAGCATTTCAAATCAAGAACTTTCCCGGAAGAACCTCTACAATCTACACATACCAAAAGAAATGATGCCGCATCCCAATTTTATTAATTATTGTCTGAAAAGTGAAGTAACCATTACGCTTCGCTGTCAGCTATGTTCAACCCGTTACACAGCAATACGAATCAAGAACTGTTTGAAAGTACCCCTGCAATCAAAATAGCCACGATGAAAAATACGGACGATTTCCATTTCGAAGGGAAGCCATCACGTGCTCGCACCAAATCGACACCTTTCCCTGTCAGCAAAGATGAATGGGACACAAAGGAGGACACTGGTAAGTCCATGAAGAATGCATTGTATGTACTGCAGTATGCCAAAAGGCACCTGTTGGGCCGAAGAAACATCGAACAGTGAAAAAATCAAGCCCGTAGCCTTAGCCATTGTCGAGTTACGCTTGTCTGAAGGCAACAGTCAGTCAGTCAGTTACTTACTTACTTATTTACTCAGTCAGTCAGTAGAAAATTCCATTGAATAAAAAAAATTTAAAAATTCCGTAACAACTTGTTGAAAGCATTTCGGGTCGATCTGAAAGCTTGTTTGGGCTCAGTCTTACCTCACCAATACTGCCTCATTGTCGTAAGTGAAAATTGAGGTTGGTTTTTGGGTGATATTATTTCATGGGCCACACCTACTCCTTTGTGGTCCCTACTATACAGCTACTATCGTACTGTATGATAAGGTCGAGATACTCTAATAGAGCAGTCACTTACTCTAATACAGCAGTCAGGAAATACAGATATACTCTAATAAAACAGTCAGCTCTCAAGCATAATCTTGAGTTTGAGGCATAATTTTGAGCATAATAGACTGGATTTTTGAACACTGCTCAAAATACAAAACCTAATTGGCTCAAGCCTATAGCAGAGTTGTTCTGTGGTTGCCTGTAGCTCAGCCCGAGGCTTAGTCTGTAATGTGCTTTGCAATATCAAAGCTCATGTTCCACTGATATAAGATTAGTTCGGTTTGTTTACAAGCTGGGTTGGTAGTACTATGAAACAAACATTGGTATGTATTCCTGAGTTGCTTCTCTGTCTGGTAGGGATAGCATCTAGTGCATATCTCATCAGTGACACCTTCGCAATTGTTTTTTTTTCTCAGTTTCTCTACCTCCATCTGCTGTATTGGACCCTTAAACATATTCAAAACATCCAAGAAATAAATGCTCCAACCACTATACTGTTGATTTACAGTCCCTTAACAGGCATTTTCAAGCATTCTTCATGAGGTTTTTCACTACAAGACCAGCATAAATTCATTAATTATCTCCCGTAGACTTGTAACTGGCTGCATTTTTAATGAAAATTTTTTTAAATGACATGTAATCAATCAAATTGTTAATTTGTAGCTTTAGAAGGCAAGTGAGACAACTGTTTCTACGAATAAACACTTTCAAAAGGATCTTCTGGAGGAGTTTGTGATCAAACAAAAAGATCAAAACTACCTACTTTCTTCCAACCATTTATTAGATGGCCATTGATATTCATACAGTCACATAGGTATACCCCCGAATAGTTATGAAATCACCCTGTGCTATTTGTATGGTGGTGCATATGAATAGCAAAAAAGGTATTTGTACGATGGTATGTACAAATAGCATAATCACATTGACTACATATGCAACTTCTTCTAGCTGATCTCTCTACAGGGTGATTTGTTTGTAGTTGATCTCTGTATGGGTTACTTGTTTCTAGCTGATCTCTTGAATTCTCTTCAGGTGACTGCTCTATTAGAGTATCTCAATCTCGCATTTGCTACACCAAGTTGGATTTCATGTTATAACTCCGTGGCTTTAAGTCTGATTCTTCTACACCATTGAAGAGCCTTTCTAAGATGATTACTCATCTGTACAGCGATTTTCAAAGCATTACTCCAATTGGCTTATCTGGTAGGTGTGGCAAGTAGTCATTTTTATTAGCTAATCTTGATTACATAATTGTTACACACGCTTGGTTTTTTCATTGTATCTTTGTGGTTTTTAGCTCCATTTCTTTCAAACCACAAAAGGTTTGAAGTTCAATAGTTAACCTATTCACCCACCAATTTTCAGCTTCTTCCCATAAGCAGTTTACCCTGTAGATGTGACAACATATTGGTGTTATTTTTCATGAATAATTGCTGATAACTCTTTGCCTGTTTATCATATTCCAGCCAAACTTGGTACAAAGATGCACCTTTATACCCCCCTTCTGTGCGCCAAATTTCAAGGCAATTGGATATGGAGTTTGCGTTTTATGGCAGGTTTTGTAAGGTTACGAAAAGATGGAAAAAAAGAAGAAAAAAAAAAAAAAGGAAAAACGAAGAAACTAAGCCAATTTTTGAAGTCGCATATCTCGGGAACGGTTGAAACGATTTCATGCATATTTGGTATGTGGAGTACTGAAGTTGGCGGGCGTGTCCACAGCAAAAAGATTCTTGTTTTGATAAGGCAGCACAAAGCTATGGAAGTGCAAAAATCGCATTTTCTTTCTTCCTGTCAATATACTCATGGGTGTTGCATGCCGGCTTCTTGGGCCACACGACACACTACCGTGTGTCTTGATATAGTTGGTGGAGGACTGCCATTGTCAGCAGGCTGTAACCTTTTTATGCTCCAAACCAAAGTGTCTAGATACGCCACTGTTGACATAGCTCAGCTGATTACACTAAAGCTTATTACAAACTGACAAGATGGTTTAAAGACATTTGAATGCAATGTAATATTGATATGAGCTTACTATGACTTCTGAAGAAATAGTTGTTTCGAACCCCATTTTACTCAGCACTGGAGCTTCCATGCATGTACAGTACTGCATGCTCACTTGTACTATGTATGCACTGTGTTGGTAAGAGCATGATAAATTTTTTATAATTATAATAACAATAATAAAATTTTGCAGGATTTTTATAGACTTAATGGATTACTCTCAATGAGTGCTGTAACTGTTGCTCTTACAACATGAATATCAACAACAGACCCTTTTGCTCAAAAAGCTTTCAGCAACTTTATCAATTTTGCATCAATTTCCAATAGAATCGGTGGAAATTCTTGAGGTTGGTATGGAATTTTACAAACTGCTTGAGAGTTTGGTTTTTTTCAATTATGACTCTAAGTGATTCTTTGTAGTGTACTTTCAGTCAAGGTTGGGTACTTTGCTAAAAATTGCTTTCGGGCGCATTCATTCCCATTCTCCCAAGCATACTTTCCTATCTTGGCATGATCTTCGTCTGAGTATTATACCCCTCGTGTGCATCTGTTTCTTATTCTGGGTACTCAATATCTCACTTATGCTGTTTATAACAGCTTCATACTCGACTTCGCCAACTCCTAAACTCCTGGCCATTTCTAAAGAAGGCATACTCAGTCATAGGCCTCTGTTGAGAACTAGAACTCTCATCAGTCCTAATCCAAAATGGTAAAGAGCTATTTAATATGGAAGGTGAACTTGCACCTGGATTTAAAAACCTGCAATACTGGTTATGGTAACAGCACCTGAATTTGACTATAAGATGGTTTTGAAGGCTCACTGTTAATATTAGACAATTGGCTTAGTATGTTCGCGTTGAGCTTAATCCTGGGTTGTTAATTAAGAAGCCATATAAGATAAAAGGCTTTAAACATGAGGTTCATGACACATTTATTCGTAAGTTCAGGTTACAGACACGCACTTAATTGTTGAAAATATGGCGTCCAGTGCAGTGTAAGCAAATGCAGAGCGAAACCCTCTTGGAAAGAGGTCAAACAGCTAAATGAAGTATCTACTTATGAAACTATGGGAATACTTTAAGCAAGAAGTGAAGAAGTGTAAATTTTCCGTCAACATCAAGGAGAGAATCTCGAAGGCCACCAGTAATCCTTCTTTGCTGGGTTATGGCATACATTACGCCACGCAGGGATTTCAAAGACATCCATTGTAAGAGTTAGAATGGAGTACCGCAAGAAAAGCGGTTTGTCTACGCCAAGAAAAATGTACAAAAAGCACTTTGCACAAGCCCACTCGATTGTAATTGTTAGGTACTAATGTTCATGAGTCCGCATTGATGCAGACAGTTTCACTTAAGAATGATGGCATTTTCTCTAGGGATAGAACATAGCTTTAAAGAGTGTTGAGTAATATGGGATTTAAGTACAAGATGATTAATGACAAGGTTAGCATTGCAACAGTTTGTACTTTAATGTCACTACACATATACACAGGGTATACTATGAGCAGCCCTGCATAGTCCATCAGCATCGTAAATATTAAAGATGAACGAGCTACAGAACTGAAGGAAGACCAGTTGTGCACTTGGATGAGACTTGGGCAATGAAGAACTTCTAGAGCGATTCCTCATCCAAATCAGCGATGATAGTGAAGGTGGCGATGGTGGTATTTCCACTAGCAGCAACAGGTCCAAGTCTTCTTCTGGACTTACTTCATCTGATGTAAGATTGTTTGATATTTGCAGCATTGGTGTTACAACTTGATGTTGTTCCCCAGGAGTCATCGGGTAGCTGAGATTAAACTCTGTGAAGTAGATGAAAATAAAGATGAAGTGTGTGCACTTTAATAAAAAAATATTATTGCTTTATTATGCTAGCAGAAGTTGAACATACCATCCTTGAATATTTGATCAGTGCAGGAGTGTTTGGAAGTCACTACAGGTACTATCAGCCCAAATCCATACACACAGTATTATTTCAGTTCTTGAAACTTTTAGAGTTTTGTGGAATGTGACTTCAAAACAACATGCTCATGTGTGGAAAAGTGATGAGAAATGGATTAAAATGACAAATTTACTAAATGGGAATAGAAGATGATGGGCAGCTGTGTGGTAAATGTGAAGTAAAATACAGTTGTTTGGCTCACTTGCAGGTATACCAATGTTGCGTAACAGATTTTGAGCTCGTTTTGAGGCTGGAGAAATTTCTTCCCTGAACATAAGTAGGCCACTTATCTTCTAAATACAATGCAACAGTGGCTCCAGCTCTTCTACTCATGCAACTCTGTTTTACATATACAAAAACTGTTTTATTTTTCTTTCAAAAGTGTATTACAGCCTCTTACATAACGGATGGTTAAATCATGCATGTTGAGGGCGGGAGTGTGACATCTGGCTTTGCCACAAACATGTGTCAACATGAAAATCAAAGGACCGCGCTTTAGAGGTTTCCCCATTGAAAATGTATGGCGAAACTTTACAGTGTCATAACTGGAGTGTCTTACATTCGAATGAAGCGCTTTTAATATATTTTTAGCAGATTGAGAAGTGCTATGTATTGAGCAATACAGGAGACCCATGTGATGTAGCAATCGTAAGTTATTAATCATTTTTGAGGGTTCAGTTCAACGTGAATGTACTATAGGGCAAGCACTTCATAAATACAAGGTCCCAAGTTTGAATCCAGGTAGAGGATATTTTCTTTTTCTTTTTTCTTTTTGCTCTGGCAACCTTTTTAGTGCAATTGTTTTTCTGTTACAAGAAACATTTCATGTACTTTTTTCTGAACCTTATTGGTACAACATTCTTTTCTGAATGTGTGCCATGTTATTTTAACTCTCACACTGCAAATATGAAGTGTGCTTTGCACAGAAAAACAGTGCCATGGGACACACACCAACAGCTCATCCATAAACATTGTCACTTCTCAGAAAGATCTAGGTATTTACATCAGTAGTGACCTTTCATGGACTCACCATCACAATACTATAGTCGCTAAGGCCTACAAGATGTTAGGACTCCTGAGGCGCACATTTGGTGCCTTTCACTCCATTACAACTAAGAAACAACTATATTTGACGCTTGTTTGCTCTCAGTTAACCTACTGTTCACAACTCTGGAGACCACAGTTAACTAAAGATATTACTTCCTTTGAAAGGGTTCAAAGACGCGCTACAAAGTTTATTCTAAATGATTACGATTCTGATTATAAGTCTCGTTTAATTACCTTAAATGTACTTCCATTGATGATGAGATATGAACTAGCTGATTTTTTTTTTTTATTAAAAGTCTCAAGAATCCTACTGCAAATTTCAACATTACTGACTTTGTGATTTTCTCCTGCAGTTCAACCAGATCTTCTACCCACAATAAATTACAACATGTTAGACAATTTAACAACCGTGACAGACATTTTTATTTTTGTAGACTACCTCGTTTGTGGAATTCTCTTCCCCCGTTAAACATTGAATCTTCAGTTGCTTCTCTCAAACGTCAACTAAAATCAATATTTTATAATCACTTCTAAGAAAATTTTGATTCTTCTAACCCTTGTACATATCATTACTCATGTCCTTGCTGTAAATGTATGCATACACCGCACACACCCCTATATAATTAATTGTAATTACACCTACTTTTAGTTTTAAACTTTTTAGGCTACTAGCTATGCTAGTAGACCTTCAGTGTATTCCTAACTAATTTCCGTCTTTGTAATCATATCCCTATTTGTATCGTACACTGTAAAGCATTATAATAATAAATAATAATAATAACTTTGGAGTCACAGGGCATACTGAACAAAGCACACTTCATTTTTAGAGTGCAGCATACAGTCTCATTTGTATTTGCAGCTACATGTATAGCTAATTACAATTATCCTTATATCTATACAAAAGCATAGTAAGTTGATGTCAAAGTGTTTACATTGTGTATGGAGTACACTTTCTTTCAATATTGAATGAGTATCCTTACCACTGTTAGTAACTGAAGTAGTGTAATTATAGGGGAATGAAATCCTGCACATATAGTATAATTAACTGATTGGTACACAATGTAGTACTGCTGGAGTGTAGGTTTATTTATTTATTTTATTAAGGCTTTACAGCTAGTGCTGTGTGACATATCAAAAAAATATCGATATCGCGATACTTTTTAGATATCGATATCGTATCGAATATAGATTATGTCATTGCTTTTTCGATATTATCGAACTAATGATGATTCGATGATTATCGTATCAAAGTTAAATATCTAAAGAATTATCGAAATTTTGATAATTGAATCGAAATACCAATAATCATATCGAAATACTGATAATCGTACAATTCACGTCTGTAACATCTGTGTTACCTTGCTATATAACAAGAATAGCGACTATAGACCTTGATGTTACGATGCGGCTACTAACCGGGGGCATGAGCCGCAGCTTATAATTAGTATAATACAGTATTCTAATAGATTCAGCTAGGTGAAAATGGCGTCATTTACGGAATCTGAACTTTTGGAAGTTGAGGAATCACAAGATGAAGCAAGTGGTAGAACTAGTAGGTCTGGTACAGGAAACAGAAAGAAAATAAGCAAGGTGTGGATGTATTTTAAGGAGCTTAAAAACTCAGATGGCAGCATTTGCGGAGATTGAGTGGAGTGCACAGAATGTGGCAAAACTATTAAGACGAAAACTAGTAATACCACGAATTTAATGAGCCATTTAAGTATCAAGCACCCAAGGAAGCATGCTGATGTTAAGCAGAAAGCAGAAGAGGAAAAGAAACATAATGCTAAGAGACCTCGCAAACGCGATGATTCACAGCAGGCTACCTTGACGATGATAGCTAAGAAGAAAGCAAAGCTGGAAACAAGTAGCAGTAGGCACAAGAAAATCACTAAAAAGATAGCTGGAGTATTGATCCATGATTTTCAGCCTTTCTCTTTTGTCGAAGATAAAGGGTTTAAAGAACTAATGAAAGAGTTGGAACCTCGCTATGAAATCCCACATTGAACTACATTCTCTAGATCAGTTATACCGAGGATATACCAGGAAGTGAAGGAACAAGTCATGTCTAAAGTAGAAGATTTACAGCAGATGAAGACCAAGGTGGCACTAACAACAGATATGTGGACATCGGAAGCGGATGAAGCTTACCTTGGGGTAAGCTGTCATTATTTAACGCAAGATTTTGAGCTGGTGTCTGTGTGTCTTGCTGTTGAACATTTTTCTGGACGACACACAGGTGTGGATATAGCTTCGGGTATAAGGCATATACTCAGCAATTATGCAATTGATCAGTCGACTGTGTCTGCAGTTATAGCTGATAATGCTGCAAACATGGATTTAGCTCTATGGTTAGGAGAATGGAGAAGCAGGCACTGTTTTGGTCATACCCTTCAGCTAGCTATATCTGATGGCTTGAAGATGTCTCCAGCTGTGCTGGACATGATAAAGTCTGCCAAAGCCATTGTAGCATTTTTCCACCGTTCCATTAAAGCAACCGAAAAGCTGAATGAATTGCAAGCTCAGTTGAAGCTACCTGCTCAGAAGATTATCACAGATTTCCCAACACGTTGGAATAGTACGTATTATATCCTCCAAAGGCTGTTGGAGCAAAAGGCTACTATGACTGTGAAGTGCAGCTCAACTGGAGGTCCGCAAGCAAGCTTATCGGTTTCAGAATGGTCCATGCTGGAGGAACTCGTGCAAATACTAAAGCCTCTGGAGGAAGCTACCAAAGAGCTTAGTGTGGAACAAACCGTGTCCTCCAGCAAAGTAATCCCTTTGTTAAATGCCATTTTGCATGAATTGCAAAAACATGTTGTGGATGATGACGAAACACAAGTCCCAGAGAGCCAGGACAGCAGTGCTTCTATGTCAGAAGACTGCCAGCAAGTGATTTCGGGGTTGATTAACTCAATAGAAACAAGATGGATTAATTATGAAAATGATGAGATTTATTCTGTTAGCACACTGATGGATCCACGATTTAAGGAGGTATCCTTTAGTGCATCAGCACTAGACAGAGTCAAGAAGCTGTTACTTACCTTGATGAGGAGAGTGATCATGAATGCAGATGAAGCTCATAGCAGTGCAGCATGTGTGATAAGTGATGATGAAGATGCTCGAACTGAAAAGAAAAGTCTCTGGAATAGTTTCGAGGAAGAGCTAAAAAGAAAAGGGCTAGCCATCAGTCAGCAACTCTGATCAACAAAGATGAACACGAATTAGCCTTGTACTTGATCGAGTGCTCCTTACATTGACAGGAAGGCCAACCCTTTGAATTGGTGGAAATTAAACAAAGGTCAATTCCCTATTCTTTCACAGCTAGCAAGGGACTATTTGGCCATTCCTGCTATGTCCACTCCTTCTGAACATCTATTTTCTTCTGCTGGATATATCAGCAATCAAAGAAGATCTTGCCTAAGTGGAGAACATGTCCATCTATTGGTATTTTTAAACAAAAACATGTGACTGGCTAACTAAACAGTAAACACTTACAGAAAATTATCTAATTATACATGAATTTTATAATTTTTATTCTTTTTAATTGTAATGTTGCTGAAAACTTGTTTTGTGCAATTTATTCAATAATATTATCGATTATCGTATCGATATCGAGTAAAAGTAGAAATATCGTATCGATATCGTATTGAAATGAAAATTCTGATATCGCACAGCACAAGTGCTGAAGGTCTGTAGGTCCTATAGCCTGTTTAAAGTTGTTACAGTGTACTTGGGTAACATACAGTTGGATCTGTTTGCATAGGTTATCAAGACACACAATAGTGTGTCATGCAGCCCAAGAAGCCGGTGCACCATATCGTGGGTATATTGACAGGAAGAAAGATCTAACCAAAACCATGATAGCATCACAGACATGTTAACCAGTCTTGAATGGCCTACACTTCAAAACAGAAGAACAATTGCTAGACTCACCTTCCTATTCAAGATTGTCAGGAACTTACTAGCAATACCTGATCATTGCTTACCGTCACCAACTCCAGTGTCCTACACCCGTGCTCAACATCCTCTCAAGCTAACTCAATTGCAAACAAGAGTTGATGTGTACAAATACTCCTTCCTCCCACGAACAATTATTCAATGGAACTCCCTTCAAATTCCTAACATTGACACAATAGATCTTGAAACATTTAAGAATACTGTAAGTAATATAATATGTGATTGTAATGCTCATTAGCGTGTTGCCCCTAGTGGGCTTTGCTAATTAACAATAATAATAATAATAAAAGAAAACTTCATTTTCACACTTTTGTATCTCGGTGATCCCTTATCCGATTGGAACCAAATTTGCTACAGAGTTGTCCGCCAACCAGGGGAGTCTACATACCAAATATGAAGGAAATCGCTCCAGCCAATTCCTAGATACAAGCTGCCAAAGTTTCGATTTTTTTCTTCGTTTTTTCTTCTTCGTGTTTTCGCACACTTGCAAAAATTGCTATACAATGCGAACTCGTGCTCCGATCGCCTTGACATTTGGCACACGGAAAGGGAGTCCAAAGGCGAATCCTAGCATCAAATGTGGTGCAAATCCGATGAATGGTTCGGGAGTTATGACCGATTATTCAAGTAAAACAAGATCGATTTGTTGTCACGCCTACAGGGTAAACCACTTCATGGAATGAGTTAAAATTGCTATGTAGATGGAGTAACCATCGTAGGAGTGTCTTTTGTTCGTTTGAAAGGAATCGAGATAAAGACCATGGAGATATGATACAAAACCCAACCTGTGTCACAATTTAAGCAATCGATTTTTATAAATTAAACAGTATTAGTTTTTACGCCTACTAGGCAAACCGCTTAGAGCAATGAGCTGAAAATTTTAATTGGTGTATAGCTGGAATAATCTTCATAGAAAGTCCTTGCAGTAGTACAGAAGAATCAGATTACAAACTACGAAGTTATGATTCGAAAGCCAACTCCATTTAGCAAATGAGAGATCAAGATTCAAGTTTATGGCATAGACTTGTTGAACTAAGTTATTAATTAAGGTTGTTTTGTAGTTAAGGTAGCTAGTTTTGTAGTTAAAGTACTTAGTTTGGTAGTTAAGCTAGTTAGAATTTTGTATAGCATATTTGTAATACTGTTTTGGGTGTGTGTTTATAATAATCATCGTACACGTGTGCAGATACTCTAATAGAACATTCACCCTAATAAAGCATTCGGCTAATTTATTTACTCCATTATAGAATTCTATTACATTACAAGTTATTCTGTAGGGAGTTCAGCTGCAAACAATTAATCTTATAGACAGTTCAGCAACAAGCAAGTCACCCTATAGAGAGTTCAGCTACAAATATATTGCTGTAGTGATTCAGACATTACAAGTCACACTGAAGAGAGTTCAGCTATAAACAAATCATGCACCCTGTAGAGAGTTCAGTTACAAACAATTCACTCTTCAGAAATTCTGCTACAAACAAGTCTTCATGCAGAGAGTTTAACAACCATGTAAAGACTTCAGCTTTACTAACAAGTTACCCTGTAGAGAGATCAGCTAGAAATAAGAGAGAGCTCAGCTAGAAAATGTCACCTTGTAGAGAGTTCAGCCACAAACAAATCACACTGTAGAGAGATCAGATAGAAGAAGTCACCTTGTAGAGGGTTAAGCTGTGAAGTGATCACCCTAGAGAGAGTTCAGCTAGAAAAAAACTACCCTGTAGAGAGTTCAGCTACAAAGAAACCATCCTGTAGAGAGATCGGCTAGAAACAAGTCACCCGTAGCAACGTCAGCTACAAAGAAGCCATCCTGTAGAGAGTTCAGCTACAAACAAATCACCCTGCAGAGAGTTCGACTACAACAAATCACCCTGTAGAGTATTCAGCTACAAACAAATGACCTTGTAAAGTATACAATTAGACACAAGTCACCCAGTAGAGAGATCAGCTACAAGAAGTTACGTTGTAGAGAGATCAGCTACAAGAAATCACCTTGCAGAGAGTTCAGCTACAAAGAAGCCATCCAGTAGAGAGTTCAGCTACAAACAAATCACCCTTTAGAGAGTTCAGCTACAACCACATCACTCTGCATAGAGTTTAGCTACAAAGAAACCATAATGTAGAGAGTTCAGCTGCAAACAAATCATCCTGTAGAGAATTCAGCTACAAACAATTTGCCCTGTAGAGAGATCAGTTAGAAGACGTCACCTTGTAGAGATCAGCTACAAAGAAACCATCCTGTATAGAGTTCAGCTACAAACAAGTTACCCTATAGCGAGATCAGTTAGAAAGAAATCATCTTGTAGAGAGTTCAGCTACAAACAAATCACCCCGTAGAGAGTTCAGCTATGAAAAGATCACTGTGTAGATAGTTCAGCTATAAGAAGTCACCTTGCAGAGAGTTCAGCTACAAAGAAACGACAATGTAGAGAGTTCAGCTGCAAACAAATCACCCTGTAGAGAATTCAGCTACAAATAAATCGCCCTGTAGAAAGATCAGCTAGAAGCAGTTACCTTGTAGAGAGTTCAGCTACAAAGAAACCATCATGTAGAGAGTTCAGCTTCAAACAAGTCACCCTGTAGAAAGATCAGCTAGAAGAAGTTACCTTGTAGAGAATTCAGCTACAAAGAAACCATCAAGTTGAAAGTTCAGCTACAAACAAGTCACCCTGTAGAGAGATCAGCTACAAACAAGTCACCCTGTAGAGATATCATATTGATACATGTTACCTTATAGGAATCAGCTACAAACAAATCAACCTGTAGAGATATATGTTGGAAACAAAATCATCTTTCATTGTTAAATATACAAATATTTTTAAACAGACAAAAAACTGTACACAACATTTCTTCCTTTGTTCCAATATTCCTGCAGAAAAGAAAAAACAAGTTAGAAGGAAGCACCAAAGCCAGTTAATAGCTGGCTTTGTGGCTTGCAATACAAAAAGAAGTGATATCTAAACCAAAACAGCCAAGCTGTAAAAAAAAGAGTGCGGCCCCCAAAAAGGCCAGGATGAAAAAAAATGTGAAATCCAAGGTGGTGGCCAAGAAATAGCTGTGATGGTAGGTTAATGGCAAAAATTTTAATTACGACAGTTCAGGTGAACTTAGTGCTGAATCCTAGTGGAGGAGGCAACGCAAATTCACCTGAATTGTTGTAATTAAACTTTTTGCTATTAACCTACCATCACAGCCATTTCTTGGCCGCCACCTTGGATTATATAATTTCTTTCAGTATTGTACCAAGGCTTATATCCTAATTGAAGTAGTGTAACTGTGGGACAATGAAGTTCTGCACATACAGGGCAGGATCAATCAACTGTTGTAGTGCTGCAGAAGTGTAGGTGTGTTTACTGTGAATTACACCAGGATGTGCTTGCATTAGATATCATAATTATTATGCTGCATGTGTCCAAATAGCCTGCACAGCAAACATTGCTTCAAATTTGATCCCATTTAGTTCTTTAATCTACTGAGCAGTAAATTACATGTATAACTATACTGAAATATAGTGTAATCAGGGCAATAAAGTCCTGCACGTAGGGCAGGTACAAGTGCTAGTGTGTATATACATTATAGGTATACAGCAAAACAAAATACATATGTTACATGTACCTTGTGTCTTGTATAATATTAGTAGCAAATCTTTGTGATCATTCACTTGCTTACTGGACTGTTCTAAAGCAGATTTAAACAACTCGTCACCATTAGAATGAGATTTAACTTTGCGAAGTATCATTTTCACTGCTGCTTTTTTTTCTCCTTTGTTCAAATTGCCTATGTCTTCAGGTGAAAGTACAGCTGCATTCTTCAAAAGTGGAATGATTGCTTCAACATTAAGCTTTGTTAAAATTTCTTGAAATTTTTCATCAAAGTGGCGATAGTTATTAGAAACAGCCATCTGTACAAAAATTGTATACATATTAAGTAATGTAATCAAAACACACAGTAGTGTGTCGTGCTCCTTACATTGATACTCTCTATTAGAACAGTCACTTTTCTATTGTAATAGAGCATTCACTGATTAAAATGTTCCAAGATTATTGATTGTAAGAAATGTTATTAAGGGTGCTAGTAGGTTTGTAGCCAACACATGTTCATACTGTGTTTTCTCGAGTGATTGTGTTTGCTAGTAAGTTATATTTGTAATTGTACGCCTGTTTTATGTGGGGATGATATTCCAGTTGGATTTATCGGTCATTACAAGATGCTGACTGTGCATGAGGGTGAGGAGTTGCCTATCGAAGAGCAGACTTGGCGACTCCACATGTAACAGAAAGTATCCCAGTGTGTAAAGAAAAGGAATTTCTTATGCTCAGAACATCAATTATCAATTATAACTTGTTATTTTGATAAGTTGGCATTTGTGGTTTATTGCAATTTGTTGTCTGGTCAACGTGCACAAATTCTACATTGCATTGTAAAAGGTGATATTCTATAATACACAATAGTCGAAACTTTTTGTGGACCATCAATGATAAATTTACAAACGTTTAGTGCATGAAATTATAATTGTTGCAATCAGCATGAAGTTACAAGGCCCAGAAGTTGAAGTTTTCTCACGAGTGCTCGCTGTTTGTTTCATAACCCAAGAAAGAAGAAGCGCAAAGACAAATCCATGCACCAAGTTTTCACAAGTTTGTTGAAGAACCTTCACAGTGAAGTTGGTGCCTGTGCAAGCAGCCAATATCTTGGAATAAGAAAAGTGTATGGGTTAACTTTAAGGGACTATAGAGTGTAAACAAAACAAGGTACATTCTTATACCTTCAAGTCTGTATAGTAGAAAGTTAGTTCAATCTTCAAAGCAGTAGTTTAGATTCCTGTAGCTTCCTTTTGCCTGTATCAAAGGTGAAAAGAATAGCATTTGTGTGGCTTCAAAAGGCACTAGCATGCTTAACTTAGGAACATACTGCAAGCATAATGGAAACATGAAAGGCATCAAGTGAAAATTTTGGGAAATTCCTGAAGAGCATTTTGGGCAAAATTTCTACTAGTGAAACAAGATGTATGAATGATGGTATTACCTCATAGCTTTGTGGGTAAACCCCTACATTGGCATGTTATCACAATTTGCTAAAGTTATACAATGGATCCTCACTTATCCGAACCTTAGTTTTCCAAACATCTCAATTATCCAAACACTAAGACTGACTGCTCAATTATAGAGTATAGAGTAAATGACTGTTCTATTAGAGTAATTGAAAAGAGATCTGTATATAAATCAATGGGCTTCATTTATCTGAACAAATTCACTTATCTGAATGCTTTTGTCTAACTCTAGAAACAAAGGTGTTTGGATAACTGAAGATCTACTGTACCAAAGTAGGATTTTTTTTTTTTTTAATTATGCTCATTCAATGTATTCATCTTGCTTTACCCATTTTGTTGCCTGGATTTTAAATTTATTACTAAATTTGGTTGGGTATACTTTTTGTCATACCATAGCTATACAAATGCTCATGTTATAATTATTAGAATATCGTACAGCAATTTTCAACAATGAAATGAAGTATTAAATGGCGTGGCACTGTGCTCTGACTTCTGTAGTGAAAAAATCGTTATCAAAGCTAAACATTTAATGTGTCAAATGCACCAATAAGAGTGATTTTCGAAAATTCAGTCACATTTAGGGTAGTACTGAAGACACCTTGGAGCTTAGTTATACCTAACCAATACTGCCAAGGTGCCAGGATAGTATTGTGAAGCTGGTTTTTGGGCGATACTTTTGGCCAAAAACCCAAATTTTCGTGATACCTAATATGGTACATTTAGTGTGTTTGCAACATAGCACGATCAAGACACATGATAGTGTGTTGTGCAGCCAAGTACAGCCAGTGTGGGTGTGCGACAGGTAAGTGTGTATTTTACAGGAACCAAGAAAACACCGTTTTTACACATCCATAGCTCAATAGTGCCTGTCTGGAAATTTACTAGTTTTGCTGTAGAAACTACATTGGGGTTGGGCACCTCCCACTTCAAATTTGAGCTGAAGTCCTCAAGCCATCACTGAGATACGTTCCTTCAAAATTTGTCTTAATTTCTTCGTATTTTTCGTAATCTTCTTCTCACTCACACTTAGAAAAATTGCTATAATTTGTGCATGCTTTAGTAAATTTTCTTCAAATTCAAATGGCTATAAGAATGTAATGTGGCACATATACAGTCCAAATTTCATATACATTGGATAAAGAACAAGGGAGTTATACATGATTTTTGGAAAATGCAACAGTGATTTTTTGTCACAGCCACAGGGTAAACTGCCAGCTTGAAGGAATAACTTGAAAAGTGGTCTGCACATGGAGTACCATTGTAGTGCAAACCTTTTTTGGCTTGAAAGAAATCACACTAACAGTCATGGCAATATAACAAAACTACAACAATATGTAGAAGTGCACAATCGACTTTCGTTAATAAAAAAAGTATTACTTGCCGCAGTACTACCAGGTAACAAAATCAGGTAGATAGGTAGATAAACTATTTCAGAACAGACTTTCAGTTGAATCATTAAAATACACTGAGCTACACTATGAAAGTGAACTAGGTGCAATAAGTGACGATCAAGATACTCTAATAGTGCAGTCACCCTAATAGAACATTCAGCTACGTAATAAGTCACTACATTAGAATGTTCAGCTACAATTAAGTCACCATGTAGAGAGTTCAGCTAGCAACAAGTCACTCAATAGAGAGTCCAAGTACAATCAAGTCAGTAGGAAGAAAGACAAATCACTCTGAAGACAGTTCAGCTGCAAACAAATCACTCTGTAGAGAGTTCAACTACAAACAAGTCACAATGTAGAGAGATCAGTCACAAATAAGTCACTCTGTGGAGAGTTCAGCTACAAACAAGTCACCCTGTAGAGAGTTCAGCTACAAGCAAATCACCCTATGCAGTGTTCAGTAATAAACAAGTCACACTGTAGAGATTTCAGTTAAAAAATTGTAGGATTATGGAATGATTTGCACATGGTTATAACCGCATACAGCGCATGCATACAATTACAAGGATAATTCTAATTACAATAATCACATGAATATATTAACTACAATAAGTCTGTCTCTACATCCTCCCTTCTATAGAAGTGGAGATGATCAGAAGGATGTGTAACAGTTATTGTCTTTGACCTTGTTGAAATATGAGTTGAATGTAAACTGTTATGTCCTGAAGTGCTTGTAGTGTCAGTTCTATGATAGGAAGGGGTAGACGATACAATGGTGATGTGTTGGTGGTTCCACCTAATTTGCCTAGTCAGACCATCAAGGAGGCAGGATCTTGGTGTATCTGCTTTCGATTTTAGTTTAGCTAACTGTTGATGATTATCTGTTTTCATCCAAACTTGTACATTTTCCTCCAGGGTAGGCAAGGCCATGCACGATGGTATCGGTTGTACTGGGCTTCCTGTTCAGCTTTAAACTGAGCATTTTTATGCTGAAAGGTTTTAAGATGACTCCAAGTTGGAACTAGATGTGACTTAATCTGTGGCAATTCTGTTCTCATTCTCCTTCCCATCAACAATTCCGCTGGACTTAAGCCACACCAGGGGAAGGGTGTGTTGTAATGACACTATGATGTAATGCACAAATGCATGCGCACGCACCTCGTGTATTGATTCTATTAATAGTGCACTATTGATCATGTTGAACTGTGTTTGTGAGTGATTGCCTTGAACCTAGTTGGGAAGATACAACATATTGGCAACGAGCACACTTCGTACCCACGATGGCCACTTCTTTTGGGAAATTGGAGGAGTTCAACCCTACTTCGGGAGATGACTGGATTCAGTATGTCGAAAGGATGGAGTTCTATTTCCTCTCTAATGGTGTCACTGAAACTGATAAGCAGCGTGCGATATTGTTAAGTTCTATCGTCGCACGGGCATACAAAATTCTAAGAAACTTGATCTCTCCGAGTACCCCAATGGAGAAATCTTTCAAGCAATTGGTGGAGGTGATGAAGAAACATTTCTGCCCCCCACCTTCGGAGATAGTGCAAAGATTTAAATTCAACACCAGAGTAAGGCAGCCAGGAGTATCGGTAGCCACCTATATCGTGGAACGGCGAGCGCCAGCGCAATATTGTAACTTTGGTGACACATTGGAGTTGATGCTGAGAGATAGACTACTGTGCGGCATAAATGATGCACAGATTCAGAGGCGCTTGTTAGCTGAGAAGAGCCTCACATATTCCAAAGCTCGAGAGATAGCTTTAGCCCTAGAGTCTGCAGTTCAAGGCACAAAAGATATTCAACACTCCCTGCCTACTGATCCAGTGCACACAGTGTCACAGCAACAAACATTCAGTTCAGTCAAATGTTTTCGTTGTGGAAGAGTCAATCATAAAGCACCTCAGTGCCAATTTAAAGACACGGTATGCTCAAATTGTAACAAGACAGGTCACTTGGCAAAAGTCTGTCACAGCAAACAGCCAGTGTCAAAGGCCAAGCTGCCAGCTAATATAATAACAGAAGAACCTGTTCAAAAGGAACATGATGAGTATCCCTTGTTTACAATCCAAGACACAAGAGCCACAGCTACTAACACGGATCCCATACATGTTACTATGAGTTTAAATGGGAAGCCAATTCCGATGGAAATTGACACTAGTGCTGCAGTCTCCATCATGACTGAAACCAAATTCATGGAGATTTCATCAGAGGAGCTGCAGGGATCACTGGTGAACTTGTGTACTTATTCAGGAGAGAAACTCAGTGTTAAGGGTGAGGTTATGTGCAATGTAGAGTATGATGGTAAAATGTGTGCATTACCCCTGGTGATCATTGCTGGAAATGGCCCAACACAAATTGGCAGGAATTGGTTGCGACATACCCCACTAAACTGGTCAAACCTTTTCCAACCAATTCACATGGTCCATGACCAACTTGCTCAGTTGTTACAATCCTTTGAAGAAGTTTTTGCCGATGAGCTTGGTACCTTGCAAGGTAGCAAAGCCAGTATATACATTGATCCCAACATTCCATCTAGATTTTGTAAAGCTCACTCCCTACCCTATGCAATGAAAGAAAAGGTGGAGATAGAGCTACAGAAGTTGGAAACTCAAGGAATTATTTCACCTGTGAAATATTCTAAGTGGGCCGCTCCTATTGTGCCAGTCCTTAAGCAAGACAAGCAATCAGTGAGAATATGTGGAGATTACAAATTAACCACAAATCGACAAATCGTGCTTCACGGGTTGAACACTACCCACTCCCTAAAATCGAGGATTTGTTTGCCACACTTGGCAGGGGTGTCTTGTTTACTAAGTTGGACATGAGTCAAGCTTATTTCCAAGTGTTAGTTGATGACCAGTCAAAAGAGGTGCTCACAATTAATATACATAAGGGCTTATTTGTTTACAATAGGCTACCTTTTGGAGTATCCTCTGTGCCTGGCATATTTCAGGGCACTATGGAATCACTATTACAAGGTATTCCTCACGTTCTCATATACCTTGACAACATAATTAATTACTGGCCTGTCCCAGTCTGAACATATCAAAACACTTCAAGAAGTCCTCTTACGTTTTAAACAAGCTGGCTTGCGCTTGAAGAAACAGAAATGTCAATTATTAATGAAATCAGTTGATTACCTGGGCCACATAATAGATCAGCATGGTATACATCCATCTGGTACAAATGTTGAGGCTATAAAAGTTGCCCCTAAGCTGCAAAACATATCAGAACTAAGAGCGTACCTTGGCTTGCTGACTTACTATGGGAAGTTTCTCCCAAATGTATCGACTGTCCTAGCTCTCCTATATCAATTGCTTCGCAAAGATGTTAAGTGGTCTTGGGGTGAACTACAACAACAATCTTTTATTAAATCAAAAGATATGTTGACATCATCAGCACTGCTGGTGCATTATGACCCCTCCCAACCCTTAGTGCTTTCATGTGATGCCTCACAGTATGGCATCAGGGCTGTGTTATCTCAAGTTTACAATGGAGATGAAAAACCAGTGGCCTACGCTTCCAGAACACTTAACACTGCAGAACGCAACTATAGCCAGTTGAAAAAAGAGGCCTTAGCCTTCATTTTTGGAGTGAAAGTTTCACACATATTTGTTTGGTCACAAGTTTACCCTCAACACTGACCATAAGCCACCACAAAGTTTGTTTAGTGAAAGCAAACTGGTACCAGCCATGGCATCTGGTCGAATACAATGGTGGGCACTTGCACTGGCTTCATATGAATACACCATCAAGTTTATGAAGGGACCAACCAATACTAATGCAGACACCCTGAGTCTCCTCCCAGTACTTGCACCTGATAAAGATGTGACCATGCCTGTAGAACTAGTACTGTTGTTGAAACACATATCAACTGGACAATGACTCATCGAGATCCAGTCTTATCACGAGTTCACTCATACGTCCTCCGGGGTTGGCCAACATCAGTTGATTCATCATTTAACCCTTACTCTTCATGTCGACATGAGTTATCAGTTTGTAATGGTTGTGTATTATGGGGAAGTCAAGTCATCATTCCTAAAGCTGGTCGGCAACGTATTCTAGAGGAGTTGCACGATTCCCATCAAGGAATGTCTCGTATGAAGGAGAGAGCAAGAATGGTAGTCTGGTGGTCTAGCATAGATAAAGACATAGAATCTATGGCCAGTTGTTGTGTGGCATGTCAAGCCTCCAGGAATCTGCCCCCAGTGGTTCCCTTGCACCCTTGGTCATTTCCAGAAAGACCCTGGAGTAGGCTACATATGGACTACGCTGGTCCCATTGACAACCATATGCTCCTTGTAGTCATTGATGCTTTCTCTAAGTGGATAGAGGTATTTCCTGTTAAGTCAGCTACTTCATCACAAAGTTGCAAACATTATTTGCCACCCATGGCATCCCAAATTCAATTGTATCTGACAATGGTTCACCCTTTGTAAGTGCTGAAATGAGAGAGTTCTTGACTGCAAATGGTGTTAGACAGATTACTTCATCACCATATCATCCAGCCAGTAATGGACTTGCAGAATGAGCTGTCCAAGCATGTAAAGTTGCATTGAAGAAGATGGATGGTAATTCATTAGACACTAAACTACAACGTGTGTTACTTAACTACCGTACAACGTCTCAAGGCACAACAGGGGTACCTCCTTGTCAATTACTGATGGGCAGACAGCTCAAAACGTGCTTAGATCTTGTTCTCCCTGACATTGCCAAACATGTGGAGCAGGTTCAGATGAGTCAGAAACAATATTATGATGGTCATTCTAAAGCCAGAAGTTTTCAACATGGTGACAAAGTACTTGTCCGCAACTACCGTGGTCATCCTTCATGGTTACCGGGCATTGTTAAGGGAGTATTAGGACCAGTCTCCTACCAAGTGGAATTAAATGATTGTCAGTTATGGAAAAGACATGTCGATCAGTTATTGAAGGACTGTTCACAATTCCTTGACAAAAATGACATGGAAATTGAAAACCAAGAAGTTATAGAAGTTGACATTCCAGTTATTGAATCAACTACTGACGGAGACCCAATCCCTAGGCATTCTTCTAGGATTAGACGTCCACCAAACAGACTAAATCTATAATTTTAGCATTATTGTAGAACACTTGTATTTCTTGTAAAATTTTATTTCCCCACTTCCATTTTTTTTAAGGGAGGGGGTGTTGTAATGACACTATGATGTAATGCACAAATGCATGCGCACCGACCTCGTGTATTGATTCTATTAATAGTGCACTATTGATCATGTTGAACTGTGTTTGTGAGCGGTTGCCTTGAACCTAGTTGGGAAGAATGCCTTGAACCTAGTTGGGAAGAAACCACAGGGTGTCACTCTGCAAGTCAGTAGGGCTAAGCAGTGATCACTTGATTTACTTAGCAAAGCCTTCACAGTTTTTACTGTTCGTTCTGCTAAATCATTTCCTTAAGGATAATGGGGGCTGTTGGTGGTGTGGCAGAAACTATATTGCTTGGCAAAGTCTGCAAATTCTTTGGAGCTGTATTGTGGAACAGTCTCTTATGAGCTCTGCTGGAATTCCATGTCGGGCGAAGATGGAGGAAAAAGATTTGATGATACTCTGTGATGTTGTGCTAGTGAGTTTCACAATGTCTGGGTGTCGAGAAAAATAGTCCACCACCACCAGATATGTGTGTTCATGAAGCTGAAATAAATCAGAACCCACTTTTTGCCAAGGGTAGTCTGGAAGGATTGAGGAAATCATTGGTTCTCATGGTGGTGATAAGCATTTAGTACAGTCTGGGCAGGTTTGCACCATCTCTCTGATCTGACGGGACATTTTCAACCACCAAACTGCTGCCTGGGCCCTAGCTCTGTAGTGCTGAATTCCTTGGTGGCCTTGATGGATTTTCGTCAACGTTTCCTGCTGAAGGGATTCTGGTACTACAATACAACAGGTGTACGGTAAGAGATTGTTAGTGATTTTGAATGAAGCTCTACGCTCCCAATAAGGATGCATTGCTATTGGCTTGTGCTTTGCCGGCCAGCCCTCTATGCAACACTGAGACAATGAAGAGCAAATATGTCTGCATTTTGAGAAACTTGATATTGCTATAGTCTATCATTACTAGCAGAGGGAGCAGTTACCACTGAAGCCACGTAAGATTCAATTTCTTGTTGAAAGGCAACGTTGTTTGCTCCGGGTGGAGCAGGAGAACTTCTCACATTCCCAACCCAGTGCCTCCTTTTCCATTTGGGCATAATGGCACTCAGCATCTGTCATGGTTCTGGATGCATATGCAATGGGTTTCTGTGTGTTGTCAAGTTTCTGTGGCAGCACTGCTCCCAGCCTGTAAGAGATGTGTCAGCGGATACTTTAGCATTGGCATTTGGATCATATAATCCCAGTACTCTGTTAATAACCAGTTCCTGCTTTACTGCAGAAATGCTGTTTCTTGTGCTGTGTCCCATGACCAGGTACAGTTCTTCTTGAGTAAAGCCTGCAGTGGGCAAAGGAGGTTAGACAAATTACGGGATCGAGAACTTACCAAGGTGGTTAGCCATGCCATTAAAACAGCAGAGCTCAGTAACAGTGGATGGTGCCTTCATTTGTGTAAATGCAGTGATCTTCTGGGTCAGCTGACACCCCATTCTTGTCAATGACATGCCCAAGGAACTTAAGCTTTCTTTGACCAAAGGAGCACTTCTCTCTATTAAATATTACTCCATCTGCTTGGATTCGAGTTAGCACTGCATTTAAGCAATCGTTGTGTTCTTTGGGTATCCTGCCAAATACTAAGATATCATCCATCTGAAACACCACCCCGTCCATGCCTTGTAGGATGTTGACCATTTGTTGCTGGAAGTGCTCTGGTGCACTAGATATTCCAAAAGGAAGTTTATTAAAACAAAAACAACCAAATGATGTAATAAAGGTAGTAAGTGGGCGGGGGACTCTGGACTTAAGGGGATCTGCCAGAACCCACTATTGGGCATCTAGCTTGCTGAAAATTGTAGCTCCAGTGAGCTGTGCTAGTGTTTCTTCAACTTTGGGGAGGGGGTATACTTCCCGTTGCACTCCTCTGTTTAGTCGCTATAGATCTACACAGATACGTACTGATCCATTCTTCTTTGGAATGGCCACCATCCCCGCACACCACAAAGTCGGTTGTTCTAATCTGGAAATTAATCCTATAGATTTTATTCTGTTAAGCTCATCACGAACCTTATCTCTTAGTGGGAGTGGCACATTTCTCAACATGTGTAATGCATGTGATTGCACATCAGGCAGGAGTTGTATGACATAAGGCTCACCAAGATTTCCAAGGCCTTGGAACAATATGGGAAAGGATTACTCAATTATAGCTTGGTAGTCTGTAATAGCGTCGATTTTGGCAGCTAACTTGAGTGCTGTAATGGCAGGAAGGCCCAACAGGTTGGTTTTCAGGCCTTTGACAACAAAAACAGTTTGTTGAGATGATTGGTCTTTACATTGGAGGGTTTCATTAAATTGTCCCAACACCTGGATGGATAGCAGCCTGGACCATACAGTAGCTGTGAGGGTTTCTGTAATTGAGCTGTGCATGTCTGAAGGAAGTTTTCTGAGACTGCAGTAACTTCTGCCCCTGTGTCAAGCTTAAATAGTGTCGGCTTCCCCTGCTAGAATTGTGGCAGTCCACATCTTTTGTTTTTCAGGAGACAAAAAATGTGATCTTTGAGCGGGCAAGATTTAATCGCTGTGTACAACAAGAGAGCAAGTATGCTGAGCAATACATTGCAGCATTATACAATCTTGCTGAATCCTGTAAATATGGTAGTATGAAATCCAAGCTGATTAGAGACTGCCTTGTGGTTGGTATACGTGATATAGGCTTGTCAGAACGCCTACAGGCAGGCAAAAAGTTAACACTTGACAAGGCCAAGAAATCCATCAGAATCAAAGAAGCAGTTCATGAACAGCAGGAGCTCCTTCAATGTGATACCAAAGGGAATCCTGTAAGTTTGGATGGAGTTTGGGTAAATCGCAACATGTTAACTAAGAAACAATCTTCTAGCTTCAAGATATCAAACTTGTCTAGGAAGCTGTGTACACGATGTGGCAAAGTGCATTGCAGAAAAGCCCAGTGTCCTGTTCATGATGCAACCTGACACCGATGCCATCACAAAGGCCACTACAAATCACAATGCTTAATCTCCAAAACAGTTTCAGCAGTAGACTCACTAACTGAGGACTCTTTTGAAGATGACATAACCCTCATAACACAGCAGCCACAAGGCACGCGTTATCTTGATTGCATTACAGCTATTCAAAAGGAGTCGAACTTTGAAAGAACATATGTCGGCTTTGTATTTCCATTATGTTCGACGAACTGAGAATACTGTCAGCTTCCTCTCCAAGGCAATACAACAATGTGCTGACTTGTCTTTGGACACTCTCCTCTCCTAGGCCTGATGCTATGCGATACTGTTCGAACCTTTTTTCCACCGAGGCCACTCCTCTGGCTTCTTAAAGTTGAACGGTTTTGGGACTTTAAGCTGTAGTGCTCCCATCATTCTTAGACAAATCCCACTCCTGTCACCATGTAGGATTATGGCATTAATTGGAATGATCTGCACATGGTCATAACCGCATACAGCGCATGTGTACAATTACAAGGATAATTATAATTACAATAATCACATGAATATATTAACTAAAATGTGACCCAGTCTGAGAAAACCGGGCGTATTGCCTATTTAAAAGTATCGAGAAACGCCGGTTTTAAGTATTTAGTGTGTTGTAGCTCGCCAATGGTTGAAGCTGTGTGTACCAAATTTTCACACGTTTTACCCCAATTCCTTACCTTCCAGAGCATCCACTGTGCAAGTAGCCAACAGCTAAGTTTCTCGCCATTTTAGATAGTTTTTAAATCGAGGTTCACTGTATCAGGCGAGCTGCAAATTGTGTGGGAAGCGGGCAAGATGGTGTTCAAAAATTGAAAGGGAAGGCCAAGGGATGAATTAGGCCAAGTTTTGGGCCATTTAGGTCTCAAAACTGGCTAAAATGAAAGGAAATTCACAGCAGAGGTGCTTATTCAACACCACATAGCCATACAGCCACATACAGTCATCCCCAGGCTGATCAGAGCTCCATTAAGGCCCCACACCGCACGTACGGATCGCCACTGGGCTTGGGAAAAGCAGCCAGCAAAACCAGATCACTCAAGTCTAGCTGATTTTGATTGTGGAATTAGATAGTTTATTCACGTAGCTTTGTGTCCTGGGTGAAAAATCGAATCTACTGACATGGGCGATAAGACTGATTTACTCAGACTGGGTCACAAATAAGTCTGCCTCTACACAAATAAACCACCCCGTGGAGAATTCAGCCACAAACAAATCACCCTGTATAGATTTCAGTGACAAATTTGCATATAGTAATGTAGCCAAGGGTGGGCTGTGTGGGCACATGAAATTTCTTAAATTTAAAGTCTTTTTGACTCTACAGGACCAGTTCTCTTTACTATACTGCAGCCGCAAATAAGTCACTCTGTAGCGAGTTTAGCTACAAACAAATCACCAATCAGCTACAAAATAGTTACCTTGTAGAGAGTTCAGCTACAAACAAGTCACTCTATAGAGAGTTCAGTTACAAACAAGTCACCTTGTAGAAAGTTCAGTTGCACAAACCTGTGGAGAATTTATTAAACAAATCACCCTGAAGAAATTTAAGCTACGAAATGTCACCCTTTAGAGAGTTCAGCTACAAGCAAGTCATCCGGTAGCACCCTGTAGAGAGTTCAGCTACAGTAGTCACTCTGTAGAGAGTTCAGCAATGAACAAATCACTTTGTAGAGAGCTAAGCTACAACAGTAAGAGAGTCCAGCTACATTGAAAGTCTCTCAGTATACAAACTAGGGTTGAAATGAATGTACAAACACATCATCTGAAGCTTCTTTTGAAAATGTTACCGAAGCTTAGGAGCTTGGTTACAAATGTCATGTCAGCAATATTATTAATGAACACAATTGATGGTTATTAGGGTGTACACTGTAGGACAAACTCCTACACTTTGTTATAGCCCCAGTATAACTATTGTTTAGACTATAACTACAGCAGAAAATATGTAAATGGCAGCTTCCACAAGGAGTGACAATACTTGTGCAACTGGTTTAGCTTGTTAGTATCCATGGTAATGAAGCTTTGGTGGGATAAAGCAGCATACAAATGTTATGAAACCGAATGAACCTTTGAACTATTTGTCTTAACCCTAATACAAACAAGTCTCCTTATAGATATTTCTGCTATAACCTAGGGAGTTTACCTGTAAGAGAGAGGACATGTGATAATTTTCATACAGTATTAATTTTTGTAGAAAAAATGCATCATAAAAATATCCACAGAATTTAGCCCTTGATGTCTTCCTCCTTTTTGCAGTAAAGAAAAAGACAAGTAAAAGAAACTCCAAAGCTGGCCATGCCGGCCTTGGAGTATACAAATACAAAAGGAAGTGATATCTATACAAAAACAGCTAAGCTATGAAAAAAGGGTGTGGCCCCCAAAAAGCCTGTGTGAAAAAGTTGTGAAATCAAAGGTGGCAGCCAATAAATGACTGTGATGGTAGGTTAACGGTAAAACTTTTTTTACAAAACTAGACCATTCATGATACTGTATGATGTTCCACAAAGTGTTTCATGTCAGAGCTATATAAGTACTTCGTTGAATTGCTTCATTCCTAAGTACTCGTTAAGGATTTGGTATTCAGATTGTAACCCAGCACATATAATGTATTTGTCATCATGAAATGACATCGTGAATATTGTAGAGTTCGATTGGTAAAGTTGTCTGGAACAATAACATCAGTACAGTACTTGAATACAGTGCACATGGTAACCATTGCTGCTTTCTGAAAATGTAAGGTTTGGTAAAAAACATGTTACATAGGTACAACCACTATTCAAGAATACTCAACTACTAAAAATCCATCACCATATAGGTAATCAGTCAGCCAACATTTCATGGTTTATTTTCCCATTTTGAAACAGAATGTCAGTTGATATATATACCAAACAATAGATCAAACTACTATTGTATGTAACTGATTCTGTCAAGTGAATTACAATGATAAACTAGATCAGTTTTGTGCATGATGAGGCTCAAAGGTTATAAAAACTGACTGAGGGAAAATTAGACTTCAATTAAATCCAAGTTGGACTTTAAATAAGTTCCATTCAACTATTCCACCATTGCAGCAGTCCATTCCACTGTTTATACATTTCCTGACAAGTTGTTTATGCTGACCACGGAATTCAGGGTGTGGTTTTCTCATTGTAAGTGTGAATGTTGAGCATTGGGTATGTTTGGCTGGTCAGACTTCTTGTTTGTTATTTGCATTGGCTTCTTGGGAAGCATTTTTGTATGCTGTTTCCTAGCCTTTCTCTGACAAACTTTTTCTACATGGTGTCAACTTTTCCATATTATGACACTTTGAATCCCTATACTTATAGGTAGTGGCACAATGTCCAGGTTTACCACAAAGGTAATGGCAATGGTCCTGAGGAGGATTCACTGCAACTTTATGAATTGAATCTGAACCAGTAGAAGTGGTAGCATGGTCAACACTAGTTTGCTAGCTGGCCTGTCAGTTTCTTGATGTTGCCTTGAAACAATTCCATGGCTGCTTTGAAGGTGAGTTCTTTCTTGGCAAGCATTCAGTGCTGGATAATGGTGTCATACATGCCACACACCAGCCTGTTATGAAACACTGTTTTCAAAAGGTTATCATAATTAGACCTGTCCATCATAAGAGGAAATATGCAGTGAAGCCATCAAGTGAGCAATTAAGAAGAAATCACTACACTTTTGGAGTACATTGTTACAGCAGTTTATGGGTTTCTCACTAGTAGCTAATACAAATGGTCATTTCTAACAACAGTTACTTACACATGCTACTGTATATTCCAATATTACAAACTCACAAAATGCTATTCTTTTCTATTCATATTGGTGGAAGATAGAGCTAAGCAGCTACAAGTTATACAATTTTAAAAAGTGGCACACTTCAGAGTGATTCATGGATGTATACTAGCTATGTATGTATTAATAACCTGATAGTTTGTTCTACAACACTTGCAATTATTGGACTTCTGGCAGCGGAATTCTTCTTGAGTCTCCAGAACCTTCGAAATGCTGTCTGGTACTATTTCTTTCTGTTCTGTCATCGATGAGCTGCTGATATCTGATGGGTGCTGCAATGAAGCACGAAATCAGTGGGTACGTGCTCGCTTCACAAGCCTTTTTGCTCTGGCCGTGTCTCTTGTTTTTTTGGCAAAGCAAATCACACCCCTAAATGCTTGTCAGCCTTGTTGCTTGTGTCGCCATTCCTGAAATGTCGACAACAGACACAAGCACAACTCCTGATCATGATACGCTTCAGGGTTATTTCAAACTCCTTGATCCAGTAGTTCCTCTTGCTAAGATCGATCTGTCGGCTTGGGAGATGATGGAAAGAAACTGATGGGACTTTTGCTTTAGGATTTCCACAAACTACACAGTGATCTCCAGCATTTCTCAGTGACTTTACCTCACTAACCACAGTTTCATACTGTTAAAGATTTTTCTTAACTATATGGTCGATTTAGCAAGAAGTGTAACACTCTTCATGGTGGACTCCAGTTGTGGAAAGTACTGCGGATGTACGTTCTCACAATTACATGAAATTGAATTCTTTAGGTCTTATGATGGACAGGGCTAATGCAGTAAGGAAATGCAAGTTGCAATGCTAGCTCTAGCATTAAACTTGAAGTATCCAGTTGGAACAGGATCTTAACTAGAAAATGGTATGCAGAGTTTACTTTGATGTGTGGAGGTCTCTTATTTACTAAGACATCTGACTCAATAGGACAGTGTTTACAGCCACAAGGAGACCCACAGTAATGGCCCCTTGTGGACAATTAGAGGTTAAGACATAAAATTAATAAACACCAACTGAAGTGATGCAATAGGACACTGTTTACAACTACAATGAAACCCACAGTAATGCAATGAGCCTCTTGTGGACAACTACAGCCTGTTTATACTACAGGTCGTTCTGGACAAGATCGTTTCAGTTCGATCCAGATTGATTTTTTAGCCCTGTTTATACTACAAAGGCCAACCTGCTCCAATCACCAAAATAACTTAAACTCACAATCATAATTTTCATCGAAGTAGAGATTGTTGATGGAGTTAAAGGATTTGTGTGCTCTGTAATTGCATGGTTAGTAGGCATGATAAAGTTTTCAGCATTGGCAACAACCTCTCAACTCTGTGGAGTTGGTTAACTATTCATTCATACATGCACTTGTTTGTTTCAGAGTCCTTTTGTTGTTTTTGAGGCTGTCCTTCCATATCGTCCCCTAAATACTTCGCTGTTGCTTCATTTCATCATTACAGTAGCCATTTTAGCTGTAGTTCTCTGTATCCTTATTCTGCTTATTAGAGCTGTAGGTTCACAATTGTCTGGGCGAGTAGAACAAACTAGATCGAACCAGACCCATATCCCTAGCAGGTCCATTTCAGAGCGGTTTGACACAGTTCAGTTCGATACAGTACACGTTTACACTGACTTGGAAATCGCTCCAATTCGAGATAATTCGAACTAGATGGCTAGTGTAAATGGGCTGTTAGAGGTTAAGACATAAAATTAATAAACACCAACTGAAGTAATGCAATAGGACACTTGTTTACAACTACCACAAAACTCACAATAATGTAATGAACCTCTAGTGGACAATTAGAGGTTAAGACATAAAATTAATAAACACCAACTGAAGTGATGCAATAGGACACTTGTTTACAACTACAATGAAACTCACAATAATGTAACTCACAATAATGTAACGAGCGTCTTGTGGACAATTAGAGGTTAAGACATAAAATTAATAACACCAACTGAAGTGATGCAATAGGACACTGTTTACAACTACAATGAAACCCACAGTAATGCAATGAGCCTCTTGTGGACAATTAGAGGTAGACATAAAATTAATAAACTTAATAAACACTGACTGAAGTGATGCAATAGGACGCTTATTTACAGCTAATAGCTATAAAATTAATAAACACCAACTGAAGTGATGTAATAAGACACTGTTTACGACTACAATGAAACCCACAGTAATGCAATGAGCCTCTTGTGGACAATTAGAGGTAAAGACGTAAAATTAATAAACACTGACTGAAGTGATGCAATAGGACACTTGTTTACAGCTAATAGCTATCATAGCTTGCACACGAACGACCTAGTTAATAACTCAATCAAGACACACGGTAGTGTGTCGTGCGGCCCAAAGCCGGCGCGTAACACCCGTGAGTATATTGACAGGAAGAAAGAAAATGCAATTTTTGCACCTCCGTAGCTCTGTGCTTCCTTGATGAAACAAGACGATTTTTGCTGTGGACATGCCCTCCAACTGCAGTACTCCACATTCCAAATTTGAGCAAAATCGCTTGGCGCGTTCCCGAGATATGCGACTTCAAAAATTGGCTCAGTTTCTTCGTTGTTTTTTTTTCTTATTTTTCTTTTTCTTGTGGCACACTTACAAAAACTGCTATAAAACTTGAACGCCATATCCGATTGCCTTAAAATTTGGCGCACAGAAGGAGGATATAAGGGCGCATCTTGGTACCAACTTTGGCTGGAATACTATAAACAGGCAAAGAGTTATGAGCGACTATTCACGGAAAAAAACACCAATAAGTTGTCACGCCTACAGGATAAACCGCGTATGGGAAGAAGCTGAAAATCGGTGGGAGAATAGGTTAACTATTGAACCTCAAACCTTTTGTGGTTTGAAAGAAGTCGAGCTAAAAAACAGGAAGATACAACGAAAAAACCAACAGTGTGTAACAATTAAGCAATCGAGATTAGCTAATAAAAAAAAACGACTGCTTGCCACGCCTACCAGATAAACCGCTTGGGGCAATGCTTTGAAAATCGTTGTACAGATGGAGTAATCATCTTAGAAAGGCTCATCTATGGTGTAGAAGAATCAGACTTAAAGCCACGGAGTTATAACACGAAATCCAACTTGGTGCAGCACGTGCGAGATACTGTAGCAAAGAAAAAAACATAGGATAAAAAAGTCCCAAAGTTGGCCATAGGCCGGCTTTGGGGTATACAAATACAAAAAGAAATGAAATCTAATCCAAAACAGCCAAGCTGTAAAAGCGGCACAAAATTTACCTGAATTGTCATTATTAAAATTTTTACCATTAACCTACCATCGCAGCCATTTCTTGGCCGCCACTTTGGATTTCACATCTTTTTTCACCATAGCCTTTCTGAGGGCCGCAGACTTTTTTTACAGCTTGGCTGTTTTGGATTAGATAGATATATCAGGAATAACATAGACAACTACAACTAACTGATTACAAGGTTAAACACAGTATACATAGATACAGGTACCATAAATGACATCATAAAACATTACACATGGTTATAGCTATATTAGTCAGTCTATCACAAGTACGATAGAAGTCTCATACATACACCACTTTTCTTTTTTGTGTGGGGTTGAGAAAAAAGGGTCTGGTAGATCCCCAATAGGATTTTGTGCCGGATCTACAACTTTTGTGGATTATTGATTAGTGGTAATGAATAGCAAAGGTCTCTTTACGAAGCAATGATGAGAAATACGGTACATGTGCCCTCGGATGCAGGCTTGCCAAGCAAATGCATGTCATTTCCTTTGTTAACAAGCCTAATTTACTACTTACTACCACTGCTAATCCATGATCCCCAAAAGTTGCAGCTAGATCTACGGCCGGCTACAGGAAAATTCTATTAGAGATCAACCAGAGCATTTTATGCTCCGTCCCCATACAAAAAGAAAAATCAAAGTGGTCTGGGACTGAACGACACTAATTTTGGGGTTCCTTCTCATTGCTGTGTTGGCAGTTGGCGACGAGGGGTGTGACACCTTCGCAAATCTGTACGTGATTTGAAATCATTTCATGATTTGAATCTTGATTTGTGCCGATTTGAAATTGGATTTGTGATTTGAAATGCCACGCATGATTTGTAAGGTTGTTACTGGGTTTTGAAGGACATCTGTTCATAGTATTGTATCACTGTGAGCTTGTATTGTTTATAAGTATTTCTTCGAGACTAGTTTTCAACCAACATTAATTACTTGCATGGGCGAATTGCTTGAGATTTGTTATTTGGTAGCTGAAGGGCGTATGTGATTAATTGTGGACGTGCCATACCCCTGGTTGGCGAGAATTGCATGCGCATGACTAGTTTGAAACAAGACGAAGCCAACGGCACAGTTCTCATAAGGGATCAACGAGTTTGTCACGGAAATCAGAAGCAACGAAGACAATCCCATAAATCTAGAGGGGTGCCACAACAAAACTGTAGCTATGGGGCTCATAAGCTACTGCGTTCACCAGACCATAGATAATATAATACAAGGACACAAAAAAATTAGGAATTTTCAACTAGAGAAGGGGCCATAGCACATCGATAAAAAGTACTGAAACGAGTTAGAGTAGTCCATGATATTAATCACTGTAAAACAATAAGAAGTGTTAGCTATATCCCTACTGTGCTCAAGATACCATAACGGAAATGCACAGAAGGGATATATTGTTTTACAGTGATTTAATATCATGGACTACTCCAACTTGTTTCAGTACTTTTTATCGATGTGTTATGGTCCCTACTCTAGTTGAAAATTCCTAATTTTTTCGTGTACTTGTTTGTTAACTTTTTTTGTAAATAATTTTATTATGATTGGTGAACCCACGCATACCGCATCTGAAAAGGCACTGCGTGCCCCGGCTATATCAATCATCGTCCTAAAAGTATCCATTACGCTTCGTTGTCAGGTATGTTCAACCCGATACACAGCATTTCGAATCAAGAACTGTTCGAAAAGCACCTCTACAATCCACGCATACCAAAAGAAAAATCGTGCTGCGCGCCCCAATCATATTAATTATCGTCTGAAAAGTGAAGTATCCATTACGCTTCGCTGTAGGCTATGTTCAACCTGTTAACAGCAGTACGAATCAAGAACTGTTTGAAAAGCACCTGTGCAATCGAAATAGCCACGATGAAAAATACGGACGATTTCCGTTTCGAAAAATCGACACCTTTCCCCGTCAGCAAAGATGAATGGGACACAAAGGAGGACACTGGTAAGTCCATGAAGAATGCATTTCACGTACTGCGGTATGCCAAAAGGTACCTGTAGGGCCGAAGTGACGTCGAACAGTGAAAAAATCAAGCCCGTAGCCTTATCCGTTATCGCGGTACGCTTGTCTGTAGGCATCAGTCAGTGAGTCAGTTACTCAGTCAGTCAGTAGAAAATTCCGTTGAATAAAATTTTTTAAAATTCGTTTCGGGTCGATCTGAAGCCTGTTTGGGCTTAGTTTTACCTCACCAATACTGCCTCATCGTCGTAAGGGAAAATCGAGGCTGGTTTTTGGGTGATATTATTTCGTGGGCCACGCCTACTCCTTTGTGGTCCCTACTATACAGTTACTATCGTACTGTATGATACAACGGTACGCCGGTAGTATATATTATCATCTATGACCAGACCTTTGAAAAGTTCAATCAGTAAAAGTGGTCTGGTAACGCAAAACCTATCCTATAGCACAAAACAGCACTATAATACCTTGACAGGTGATTCCTGCCTGTTCCTCTTTTCCGAGCTCGTCCCAGCTCCCACCGGTTCCCGGTGGTGTGACTAACCGCACGATTACCGCCAAAGATCACTCGTGACATAGAAACAGCGGTTCTTTTGCGCCACAACAAGACGTCACATGCGGTATTTTTAGTTTGAACTTCAAAAATGAATTGATATAAATGATTTTTACATAGCTTTTTTTCGATTGTTATTTCAACAGGGAGGCAGCGGCAGCGGCAGCCGAAGCTGCTTTTCAGCTATGCCCTGCGCAAAAACGTACATCATAAACACACACATACAGTAACTACTTATGTACAAACTAACATCACTAAAAATGTTCTTAAATAACTATTTCAAAATTGAATAAGTGTTTTTGGGCCATGTACGAGCATTCCACAAGGTAGTTCCATCAAGAGTCCATAATATAGAAAGAGGAGAGAGTGTCCAAGTGTCAATACCCTCTGAGAAATCACCGCGTTAAGTCATGGCTTCAATCCATGATCAGCACAGTAGGTGATAATGCAGACTCTTTTCAATAAGCGCTATCAATATATTAATTATTTAATAAAGTGCTTAAATCCATTTGTGCGCCAATGTTGAAATGTCTCAACAAGCCTCATGGCAAGCTGATGTATTTGATGATGAGATAATGGAACAAGACGAAGAGTGCACTGCTGCGGCCTTTTTGGATTCATGTAATAGTGTTCGTCTCCTGACTTCTCATCTTCTATCCCAGGACTTTCATGATCTAGTGTTTCCAAATGAAGAACTTGCTGTTGCTACCTTTGAAAGGTTTACATCTGATATCTTTATTCCCTCTGCTACCCAGCAGGACTTACAGGCTCTGTTAGATCAAAATCAGTATGACCAACTATTTGCTTCTTTCAACATCCGAAACCGTGCTCGACTTACTGCTCTCTCTCACTCATCTGGTACTAGCAGTGGATGGCTCAAAGCTATTCCTCAAGTCTCCCTTGCTCTGGCTATTCCTGGTCCTGAGTTTGTTGTTGGCCTTCGTTTGTGGCTCGGAATCCCTCTATTTCCACTTTCCCCATTATGTGTGTGTCTTACTTCCATTGACCAATTTGGTGACCATCTTCTAGAATGTTCTCATGGTCCTATGAGAATTTGTCGCCATGATGCTCTAGTTGACATTGTTTATCATGCTTTGTCCCAGAGTCACTCAGGAGTTTTGAAGGAACAACGTGTTTCTTATGAAGATAATTCTCGCCCAGGTGATGTGTACCACCCTGACTTTCAGCATGGTCGTCCAGCTTATTTTGATGTGTCTGTTCGTAGCACTACCCAGCCTTCTCACATTTCTTTTTCTTCTTCTTGTGCTGGGGTAGCTGCTGCAGCAGGTAAGTTAGCCAAGGACCAGAGACATCAAGATGCTGTAGAGGAGGTAGGGTGTGACTTTGTCCCACTTGTTGTAGAAACTTTTGGTTTTTGGTCACCATTTGCGCTTCAGACCCTTCGTACCATCGCTGAACGCACCACAGCCAGAAGTGGTGCATCAACCAAACAGGCTCGTAAACATTTGTTACAACAACTTTCAGTTTCTTTATGGACGAACAATGCCCGTATGATTTTACGGTACTGGGCTTTGCAGTGTGAAGACTCTGATTTTCCTTTCCCCAAACCCCTGTTGTAATTAATTGTGTTTGTAGTTTAGTTTTAGAGTAATTTGTATTGTAACTGTATTATAAAAGAAAGAAAAAAAATAAATAAAAAGAGTGCGAAGATTACGATGAAACAGAGCCACCACCCGCTAAACGAAAATCGAAGAAAACCACTTCTGAGCGATGCAAGACTAAGCAAGAAGGAGAGCGTAAGACCACCCGACGACGTCATGTCTTGAACAAAACTGAAAAGAAAAACGTTTTAGCTCGTATTTCGTCTACAAGTAACGAAGAAATTACCCTGAAGAGTTTGTCTAGTACAATAAAGGAGGTTTCAGTGGTAAGAGAATTGCTAAAAGCATTTTGTGATTCCGTCACTCCAGTTGCTCTATCGTTTTTCACAGAGCACTTGAAAGAAACATTTCTAAGATTGTATGATGAGTGTTCCACGTTAAAAGAGCGATACTTACAGTTCCAACTCAAGTGGCACAGCCACTGCAGTTATTTCCTTGTGTTGAAAAACAGTGAATTGAGATATAGGTCTACACCCATCAGATCCCTTAGCAGTGAAAGTGGTGACAGTCAGAAGCGAATGGCACAAAGTTTGTAGCAGCTACTCAGTTAACAGTGATACTGCAAAACTTTTTTAATATCATATTTCAGCGCCACATATCAAGACACACGATAGTGTGTCGTGCGGCCCAAGAAGCCGGCGCGCCACACCGTGAGTATATTGACAGGAAGAAAGAAAACGTCATTTCACACTTTTGTATCTCGGTGATAGCTTATCCGATTGAAACGAAATTTGCTACAGAGTTTCCCGCCAGCTAGGGGAGTCTACATTCCAAATTTGAAGGAAATCACTCAAGCCATTTCCGAGATATAAGCGGCCAAAGTTTAGTTTTTTTTTCTTCATTTTTGTTTTCTTCTTCTTCGTCTTTTCGCACACTTGCAAAAATTGTTATAAAACGCAAACGCGAGCTCCGATCGCCTTGAAATTTGGCACACAGAAAGGGAGTCCAAAGGCGCATCCTAGCATCAAATTTGGTGCAAATCCGATGAATGGTTCAGGCGTTATTACCGATTATTCGCGTAAAACAAGATCGATTTGTTGTCACGCCTACAGGGTAAACCGCTTCATGGAATGAGCTGAAAATTGCTATGTAGATGGAGTAACCATCGTAGGAGTGCCTTTTGGTGGTTTGAAAGGAATCGAGATTAAGATCACGGAGATATGACACAAAACCGAACCTGTGTCACAATTACGCGATCGATTTTTAGTAATAAAAAAGGATTAGTTTTTACGCCTACTAGGCAAACCGCTAAGAGCAATGAGCTGAAAATCGGTGTATAGCTGGAATAATCTTCATAGAAAGTCCTTGCAGTAGTATAGAAGAATTGGATTACAAACCACTGAGTTATGATTCGAAAGCCAACTCTGTGTAGCAAATGCGAGATCGAGATACTCTAATAGAACAGTCACCCTAATAGAGCATTCAGCTAATTTATTTACTCCGTTATAGAATTCTATTACATTACAAGTTATTCTGTAGGGAGTTCAGCTGCAAACAGTTAATCTTATAGACAGTTCAGCAAGAAGCAAGTCACCCTGTGGAGAATTAAGCTACAATTAGATCACTGTAGAGATTCAGAACATTACAAGTCACACTGAAGAGAGTTCAGCTATAAACAAGTCATGCACCCTGTAGAGAGTTCACCTACAATTAAATTACTCTCTAGAGAATTCAGCTACACACAAATCACTGTGCAGAGAGTTCAGCTACAAACAAATTATCCTGTAGAGAGATCAGCTACAAACAAAACACTTTGCAGAGAGTTCAGGTACAAACAAATCAATCTTTAGAGTGATCAGCAACAAACAAATCAACTTGTAGAGAGATCAGCTAGAAACAAATCAACCTGCAGAGAGATCAGCTACAAACAAATCAGCTTGTAGAGAGATCAGTTACACACAAATCAACCTGTAGAGAGATAAGCTAGAAACAAATCACCCTGTAGAGAGTTCAGCTAAAACAAATCAACCTGCAGAGAGATCAGCTACAAACATATCACCTTATAGACAGTTCAGCTACAAACAACTTACCCAGTAGAGAGATCGACTACAAACAAATCAACTTACAGAGATATCAGCTATACACAAATCAACTTGTAGAGAGATCAACTAGAAACAAATCACCCTGTAGAGAAATCAGTTACACACAAATCAACCTGTAGAGAGATAAGCTAGAAACAAATCACCCTGTAGAGAGTTCAGCTAAAACAAATCAACCTGCAGAGAGATCAGCTACAAACAAATCAGCTTGTAGAGAGATCAGTTACACACAAATCAACCTGTAGAGAGATAAGCTAGAAACAAATCACCCTGTAGAGAGTTCAGCTAAAACAAATCAACCTGCAGAGAGATCAGCTACAAACATATCACCTTATAGACAGTTCAGCTACAAACAAATTACCCTGTAGCGAGATCGACTACAAACAAATCAACTTGCAGAGAGATCAGCTACACACAAATCAACTTGTAGAGAGATCAACTAGAAACAAATCACCCTGTAGAGAGTTCAGCTACAAACAAACCAATGTGCAGAGAAATCAACTACAAACAAATCATCCTGTAGAGAGATCATCTAGGAACTAGACACAATGTAAGGAGTTCAGCTACAAGCAATACACCCTGTTGAGATTTCAGCTACAAACAAATCAACCTGCAGAGAGATCAGCTACAAACAAATCACCCTGAAGAGAGGTCAGCTACAAAAAATCACCCTGTAGAGAGATCAGCTAGAAACAAATCACCCTGTAGAGACTTCAGCTACAAACAAATCAACCTGCAGAGAGATCAGCTACAAACATATCACCTTATAGACAGTACAGCTACAAACAACTTACCCAGTAGAGAGATCGACTACAAACAAATCAACTTACAGAGAGATCAGCTACACACAAATCAACTTGTAGAGAGATCAGCTAGAAACAAATCACCCTGTAGAGAGATCAGCTACAAACAAATCAGCTTGTAGAGAGATCAGTTACACACAAATCAACCTGTAGAGAGATAAGCTAGAAACAAATCACCCTGTAGAGAGTTCAGCTAAAACAAATCAACCTGTAGAGAGATCAGCTACAAACAAATCAGCTTGTAGAGAGATCAGTTACACACAAATCAACCTGTAGAGAGATAAGCTAGAAACAAATCACCCTGTAGAGAGTTCAGCTAAAACAAATCAACCTGCAGAGAGATCAGCTACAAACATATCACCTTATAGACAGTTCAGCTACAAACAAATTACCCTGTAGCGAGATCGACTACAAACAAATCAACTTGCAGAGAGATCAGCTACACACAAATCAACTTGTAGAGAGATCAACTAGAAACAAATCACCCTGTAGAGAGTTCAGCTATAAACAAATCAATGTGCAGAGAAATCAACTACAAACAAATCATCCTGTAGAGAGATCATCTAGGAACTAGACACAATGTAAGGAGTTCAGCTACAAGCAATACACCCTGTTGAGATTTCAGCTACAAACAAATCAACCTGTAGAGTGATCAGCTAGAAACAAATCACCCTGAAGAGAGGTCAGCTACAAAAAATCACCCTCTAGAGAGATCAGCTAGAAACAAATCACCCTGTAGAGACTTCAGCTACAAACAAATCAACTTGCAGAGAGATCAGCTACAAAAAAATCACCTTATAGACAGTTCAACTACAAACAGATTACCCTGTAGAGAGATCGACTACAAACAAATCAACTTGCAGAGAGATCAGCTACAAAAAATCACCCTGTAGAGAGATCAGCTAGAAACAAATCACCCTGTAGAGACTTCAGCTACAAATAAATCAACCTGCAGAGAGATCAGCTACAAACAAATCACCCTGTAGAGAGATCAGCTAGAGACTAGACACAATGTAAGGAGTTCAGCTACAAGCAAATCACCCTTTAGAGAGTTCAGCTACAAACAAATCAACCTGCAGAGAGATCAAATCACCTTATAGAGAGTTCAGCTACAAACAAATTGCCCTGTAGAGAGATCAGTTACAAACAAATCAACCTGTAGAGATATCAACTACACACAAATCAACTTGTAGAGAGATCAGCTACAAACAAATCACACTGTGGTGATCAGCTAGAAACTAGACACAATGTAAGGAGCTCAGCTACAAGCAAATCACCCTGTAGAGATTTCAGCTGCAAACAAATCACCCTGTAGAGAGATCAGCTAGAAACTAGACACTACTGTATGTAAAGAGTTCAGCTATAGAAGAGGCCACCTTATAGAGAATTTAGCTACAAAGAAACCATCATGTGGAGAGTTCAGCTGCAAACAAATCACTCTGTATAGAGTTCAACTAGAAAAGTCACCTTATAGAGAGTTCAGCTACAAAGAAACTGCCATGTAGAGAGTTCAGCCTCAAACAAATTACCGTGTAGAGAATTCAACAACAAACAAATCGCCCTGTAGAGGGATCAGCTAGAAGAAGTTACCTTGTAGAGAGTTCAGCTACAAAGAAACCATCATGTAGAGAGTTCAGGTACAAAGAAAGCACCATGTATAGAGTTTAGCTGCAAACAAATCACCTGTAGAGAGTTCAGCTAGAAACAAATCACCCTGTAGAGAGATCAGCTAGAAGAGGTTACCTCGGAGAGAGTTCAGCTACAAAGAAATCATCACCTAAATAGTTCAGCTACAAAGAAATCACCCTGTAGAGAGTTCAGCTAGAAGAAGTCACCTTGTAGAGAGTTCAGCTACAAAGAAACCATCATGTAGAGAGTTCAGCTGCAAACAAATCACTCTGTATAGAGTTCAGCCAGAAAAAGTCACCTTGTAGAGAGTTCAGCTACAAAGAAACCGCCATGTAGAGAGTTCAGCCTCAAACAAATTACCGTGTAGAGAATTCAACAACAAACAAATCGCCCTGTAGAGGGATCAGCTAGAAGAAGTTACCTTGTAGAGAGTTCAGCTACAAAGAAACCATCATGTAGAGAGTTCAGCTACAAAGAAATCACCACCTAAAGAGTTCAGCTGCAAACAAATCACCCTGTAGAGGGATCAGCTAAAAGAAGTCACCTTGTAGAGAGTTCAGCTACAAAAAAACCATCATGTAGAGAGTTCAGCTACAAAGAAATCACCACCTAAAGAGTTCAGCTGCAAATAAATCACCCTGTAGAGGGATCAGCTAAAAGAAGTCACCTTGTAGAGAGTTCAGCTACAAAGAAACCATCATGTAGAGAGTTCAGCTACAAAGAAATCACCCTGTAGAGAGTTCAGCTAGAAGAAGTCACCTTGTAGAGAGTTCAGCTGCAAAGAAACCATCATGTAGAGAGTTCAGTTACAAAGAGACCACCATGGATGTAGAGAGTTTAGCTGCAAACAAATAACCTGTAGAGAGTTCAGCTAGAAACAAATCACGCTGTAGAGAAATCAGCTAGAAGAGGTCACCTTGTAGAAAGTTCAGCTACAAAGAAACCGTTATGTAGAGAGTTCAGCTACAAAGAAAGCACCATGTAGAGAGTTTAGCTACAAACAAATCACCTGTAGAGAGTTCAGCTAGAAGAAGTCACCTTGTAGAGAGTTCAGCTACAAAGAAACCGTCATGTAGAGAGTTCAGCTACAAAGAAAGCACCATGCAGAGAGTTTAGCAGCAAACAAATCACCTGTAGATAATTCAGCTAGAAACAAATCACCCTGTAGAGAGATCAGCTAGAAGAGGTCACCTCGTAGAGAGTTCAGCTACAAAGAAATCATCATGCGGAGAGTTCAGCTACAAAGAAATCACCCTGTAGAGAGTTCAGCTAGAAGAAGTCACCTTGTAGAGAGTTCAGCTACAAAGAAACCATCATGTAGAGAGTTCAGCTACAAAGAAAGCACCATGGATGTAGAGAGTTTAGCTGCAAACAAATCACCTGTAGAGAGTTCAGCTAGAAGAAGTCACCTTGTAGAGAGTTCAGCTACAAAGAAACCATCATGTAAAGAGTTCAGCTACAAAGAAAGCACCATGTAGAGAGTTTAGCTGCAAACAAATCACCTGTAGAGAGTTCAGCTAGAAACAAATCACCCTGTAGAGAGATCAGCTAGAAGAGGTCACCCTGTAGAGAGTTCAGCTGCAAAGAAACCATCATGTGGAGAGTTCAGCTACAAAGAAATCACCCTGTAGAGAGTTCAGCTAGAAGAAGTCACCTTGTAGAGAGTTCAGCTACAAAGAAACCATCATGTAGAGAGTTCAGCTACAAAGAAACCACCATGGATGTAGAGAGTTTAGCTGCAAACAAATAACCTGTAGAGAGTTCGGCTAGAAACAAATCGCCCTGTAGAGAAATCAGCTAGAAGAATTTATCTTGTAGAGAGTTCAGCTACAAAGAAACCATCCTGTATATAGTTCAGCTATATTTTAAGTCACCCAGTAGAGAGATCAGCTGCTAAAAAATATCCTGTGGGGAATAATGAGCATGTAATAAATATATGTATATAATTTCTATAATTACTAATAAAATCAAGAATAATTGAAGTATTAAAAATCTTCTATAAGTTCTTTTCTTCTTCCTGTGGTAAATAAAAAAACATATGGGTTAAAAAAGCCCCAAAGCCAGCCATAGGCTGGCTTTGCAGTATACAAATACAAAAAGAAGAGATATCTAATCAAAAACAGCCAAGCTGTAAAAAAAGGTGCGGCCCCAAAAAGGCCATGGTGAAAAAAGATGTGAAATCCAAGGTGGCGGCCAAGAAATGGCTGTGATGGTTGGTTAATGGTAAAAATTTTAATAACGAAAATTCAGGTGAATTTTGTGCCACTTGGTCTTGGCATCAAATTCACCTGAATTGTCGTTATTAAAATTTTTACCATTAACCTACCATCACAGCCATTTCTTGGCTGTCACCTTGGATTTCACATCTTTTTTCACCATGGCCTTTTTGGGGGCCACACCTTTTTTTACAGCTTGGCTGTTTTTGATTAGATAATGAATTACTCCAGCAATGCCAAAATGTAATCAAATTAGCCGAACCAATTCAAGTGGCAGCAGTTCATGAAGATACTGACGATGTATACTACCGGTTTGGTGGAGGGGCCTTTGCAGATATGCTTAAGACGAGATACAATAAAATGAAAACATCCAGTAAAGACAAAGACCAAGTTTCTTTAGAAATAACAGTGTTACAGAAACTAAGTGTCCACATGGAAAATGATAAGATTGACATCCCGGCATATTTGAAATATCGAGATGAAGGCTACATGTACTTTCCATGCCAAGAACTGTTGCCTTTCTTGAAAGCTGTTGATGTTAAGACAAAAGAACACACAAATGTCAGTCAATTTGGTGAACAGGGGACTGAGTTTGTGAAGTCAGTTACTGATGCCATGGACAACAACACAGAACTAATGACAATGTTCTACACTACTGTATTGGGGAAAATACCAGAAGCAATCTCTTTACCGTATAAGCAGCTAAATGGAATTTTCACAGAGTTGGTTCGTAAACTGAGCCATACACGAATTCAGGAGTTCCTTGACTCATATAAGCAATCTGCTGCAGCAAAAAAAAGGAACTGCTACTTTAAGTGGGCTGAACCTGAGGGACAGTTTATTAGGTCATCATGTGAACCTCAATTCAAATCAGTAAATGTGACCGGGCCTGCGAAAACAGGGCATGTGGGCACAAACCACACCCCATCACTCTATAGGCTATATCTCAGTATTGGAAATGTATATTTCCATTCTGTAACTTGCATCATGATGCCAATTACATTCTTACTAAGAGCTGAAAATTGCAATTCCATACCATAATGGTACAAAATTTTATGAGTGCTGAAAGTGTGAAAAAGTAGGCAAAAATCATGTGCCCACATGCCCTATTATCGCAGGCCCGGTCACAAATAAAGTTTTGTCATTAAACAGACAAAGTTCACCCTTGTTTAAGTACTGTATTCTAGGTTTTTGGATATAGCAAGATTTTGTAGTAATATTTATGAAAAGGGTGTACTATGAACTGGTTGTATCATACATTACTATATAATAATTGGAATTAGTTTATTTTCCATATTTCTTCTTCTGCAGTGCACACTCTGGGAGATTTAATGGTATATCTCTATAGCCCTTGGAGCTATGGTGAGAAGATACAGTGTGTTTGATCAGGTGTGATGCTCTGGCCACAGCATAGTTGGATGAACTCAGCTTTCCACCACAGCAGTGCTTGAATTGGCTGAACAGGGTCTCCACTGCATTGCCTGACAAACGAATTGGACTGATGAAGTGGTTGGGATACTTGTGTAGGAACCACTCTGCAAATCCAGTCATTCCCTACACACAGATTCGTAACAAATCCCAGGCTACAAGAAACAACATACACGTAAACTGTTGTATACAATACTGTACACAAATAAGCATAATGCCTACATACTGTATTTACTTGGTTAGATGCTACACCTCGAATAGTAACCACACTTAAATAGTGCCAGTCAGCTTCATTAATTATGACTAGCAAATAGTTCTAAAGCAACTATTACTTAACTCATAAATGGGACCATATGTTGGCCAAATTTTGCTGCAATATGTTATAGCAGAGGAGGTACAACACACTTTAAGCACAATCAAATAGAATTTGTTAATGGCATGTTTTAACTTCTGAACTGATGCTTAATCTGGCTTTACGTTTGCCCTTCATTTCGTATGATGAGTTCTTCATCACGTGACGATGTCTCCAATCACCTTGTATATTAATATCAAACCAGTGGGTTCACTGCACTGTTAAATTATGCATAAGAAAAGCATTCAATTGGTACCAAGTTTTCAATGAAACCTGTTTTTAATTGCTCTGTACAAGTCCTATGTGCTCACGTGAGTGTGTTGTACCTCCTCTGATATTATGGTATACAACTCATGGTATAAACTAACTTTGCCAACTTAAAAATCTTGCATCAGTTGTAGCTGCATTACCTGCAATTATATAAAATAGTAACTGTGACATACAACTGTTTACTAACCATAAAGATCAATGTACCACTTCTTGAAGTATTCATATCCCTGTTCAATGGATTTCAAAACATCTCCTTGGGTATCACAGATTTTAGAGTGGCTCAGAAAACCTTTCTCGAATAGTTGATTACATGCTTCAAGGTATGCCGGGGTACATCTCACGTTGGCAGCATCATTGGGTGTTGGGATACTGTTAATATACTGGTACAACTCAGACAACACTAATTCTTGCTATAAAATTAAAGACGACAAGTGAGTATTTACACATGAGCACTGCAGGCCAAAATGCATGTACATCAATCAGAAATATTACAAGTGCTTTGTGAGTTTTACAGTATATCAGATATATACGTATTGTATCAATTTTTATTAAAGTTCACCTGCATAATCTTAGCAGGTGTCACATTCAGTTTTGTCCAAGAATCCTTTATAAGATTTATTTCACGAAGCCTAGGAATCATCCTGGCAACACCATCATCACGTCTCTGACATTCCCGTTGGTACATGTCAACTATTGCCTGCCATCCAAATTGAATGCCTTCAAGGGTCTTAAATTTCCTAGCTCCACCATCTTTAGAAGCAAACAAAGCATTGATCATGTTTTTGAGCTACAGTATGCAAAAAAAATTCACATGACATTGATTGCTTAATTGTGTACCTGACGTGTTGGACAGATCAGCCAAAAAATACGATTTGGTGGATTAAATGGATTTGTAAACCATGGCTTTATAACATGTTGGTCAGACAGGTTTCTATGAGTGTTATTCCCATATGCTCCAAAGCACCCATGGCTGGCTTTCACAGCTGCTAAATTTGGTGCTCCACCATCGCAAACCAAAATGCTAGTTTTTAAGCCATAAACCTGTAATAAGAATGGTAACAGATTGATTATTATCCTGACACGTACCTGAAAAAGCTTGACAGTCTCCAGAACACATGCCATGACAAATTTAGCAGTCATCGGGTTTTCACTAGTAAAATACGGACCCACTATGTCAAAACTTGAGGTTAGATCTCGCCACAAGAACTGCAAAATGTAACTAGTTTGCTTTAAACGACTGGTGGGGTCGAAAAGAGCAAAAATATCTTGCAGATTAGCTTGCTCCTGTGATGACATCGCTAAACCAACCAGGTGGTGACTTCGGGAGTTCCATATTAATGAAGATATGACTTTCATCTCATCAAAAATGACTGCCCCATCTGACATAGGAACGGCTCCACTCTGATCCTGGAATGACTGTTGAAAAGTCCTATACTGGGCCACTTGTTTGATGATTGATTCAGCACATGCTCCAGGTTCATGCAAGAAAGCACCAGTATAGGATTGCAAGGTGGACTTGGATGGTAACTGTAAAATATTAAAGCTTTTTAAAGCTTCATAAGCTGCTGGGCTGCGTACATAGACTGCAAGTGCTACAATGTTTATCACATGTTAATAAACATTCATACAGTGTATTAAGGATGACATACCGATCCGAATTGTAATTAGACTCCAACGATTTCCTTTCTTTCCGGTGTCTAGTAATAATGAAATATCAAAACAAATATTTATTTATGCACAAGTTTACCATTCTGTATTTGATCACTGTAAAACTGTGCCTTGTAGCTTGCCTTGTCCCGTTCCCATGAACTTCGAATTGATTTTCCAGTAGTAGATGAGTGGGTATCAGCCTCCTTGAGAATGCTGTGTAGTTCTTCTGAACATTGTTGTTCAATTGTCTGGAGAACTTCACTAACTTCATCCGACTGGTCATCTTCGAGGGTAATATCAAACTCACTAAGCCTTGATAATTTTGCCTTGTCATTTGACCGTTCTTTCTGAGTTGCAGCTTTTCTTTTACGAATACTAGCAGGTGAAAGATATTTCAACTTATATCGTGATGACGGCTGTTGCCTCTTCAGACGCGTTCCTGGACTGACATCTGACCTTCTCCGCTGATGATCAAGATAACTGTTTAATCTTTTGCACGGTCTGCAGAGTACTTCATCACTGCTCTTCTGCATATCAGATGCATTACTTTTAAGCTGATACCACAAGGTGCAGTCTTTGGAGTCGATACGCTTAAAAGGTCTATCCCACAGTCAGACACTTTCCAAGTGGAATCGAATAATGGAAAAGTATTTGTCATAATAAATATATACTCACTCTCATTCAATCCTGGACAAAATTTGTGGTCCCCTTCACAGGATATTATACGACACACCATTATAGCTTCATCTACATTGTGCACTGTTCCTTTCTGCACAGATGTTAAGAGTACTTGAACATCATAACATAAAGTAGTAGATGATTGATAAAAAATTACTCTTGCGACAGATATATACCCAGCATTGGGAATGTTTTTTATTTTACTCTGTGTTACATCTAAGATAGTACTACCATCTCCCATTCTTTTAGCAAATACAAGGTCTGGATATGCCTGTTGACCTTTCACAATAACCTCGTCTATGATAGTAGCGTACTCAACACAATTGGTTGGCTCAGTGGTGGCTGCTACATTATCATTGCTCTCTTCTTGTGTCTGGTTAGATGTGATGTCATAACTTTGCTGGTTATTCACAGGTACATCTCCTTCATAGTAAATACTATACAATGGTTTTATACATCTCTTAGTTACCTGTTGTAGCTGTGCTCTGATCAATTGCCACCAAGCTATCATCTGTATTTTCAAGTGGTTGGATACTCACATTAGTAGTACTTGCGCTACTATTGAAGCTGTTTCCTGCAAAGCAATTAATAAGACCATTCATTATATCTTCTTGTTGGTTACCTATGCCCTGTCGAACCAATGACTGGCTTCTAATACTGAGTAGTGCTGCATTCTGAAGTGGCTGTGTACCTATGCCCATTGGAAATGCACTTTCATATTGAAAGAAAGGTTGTGCTGGCCTCACAAACACAGGTGGCAAGTTGTACAGAGGTACTGTGAGGTGGCATTCAGTCTGGTAGTATGAACCAGCAGGATAGCTCACATTGTAGCGTAAAGGGTACGCATGGGAAAGTGGTATTACATGAGGCACTCCTGAAAAAAAGGCCAGCTGTACGTGCACATACTTGCAGTAGTCACGAGTCATATTACCTGAGACGGCTCAGTAGTAGTCTCGCGTGGCCAGACCGTTTTTTTCCGTATATTGGGTGGGGAAAAAAGGGTCTGGTGCAACTCCAATAGCTGTTTACTTCTGAGCCGTCCCCACATTCCGGGGACGCTAATTGAATAACATTGGTCACAAAGGAGGTGCCATGACGTCAGTAAGTTAACTAGAGATCTGTTTATCCTTTAAACGAATCTTAATTTGCTCCGATGTCTCTTTTATAGCGTCTTGAAAATTAATCCTCATCGTGTAACAAGACTCACAACCGGAGCAGGAGTGTAGGAATACTTCATAGTTTTACTGACGTCATGGCACCTCCTTTGTGACCAGTGTTATTCAATTAGCGTCCCCGGAATGTGGGGACGGCTTAGAAGTAAACAGCTATTGGAGTTGCACCAGACCCTTTTTTCCTCACCCAATATACGGAAAAAAGCGGTCTGGCCACGCGAGACTAGCTCAGTAGTGGCTGTTCATTAGGCAAGAGTCTTGGCCTGGCATTAAACACAAGGCGTCTGTTACCGCTACCATGGCCAGCATCACGGACTGGGGTGCGTGCTTCTTCCGAGGCTTCTTCCCGCGTACTAGTGTGCCCGCTACTTGAGCGCGTACCGTCACCATCGTCCATTTTTGAACATCACGTGCAATTTTATGTTACGCGCACGTCTTACTTAAGCGCAGTATCCAGTATAATATGGTGGTAAGTAAGGATTCCCCACTCCATCAACGCCAATCAACAACGTGTCTGATTTGGTAAAAGGTATTAAATATTTTCGGAAATATACAGAGAAACACGGGATACTCGACGCGGTGATTTTATACGGGTCATATTGAGAGTTGGACACTCTCTCCGCTATATTAGGCCACTACAATGAGATAACTTGTTTCTCATCAACCGCCCGCACTAAAATTTTCTTTTTCCCATGCAAACTCATTATTGCACGAGATTGCAGCATGGCTTTTTTGAGTGTTGTGTTAGTGGGTTTAATTATCACGTAGAAAAGCACTATTTCTATGGAAAACCGCAATCCCATTGAGATACAGACACTATTTTTGAGGCTTTTTTTTACTTCTGTGTTGATTAGAGTGCTTTCTGGAGCATCAACAACCACCAAGGCATCAACAGTGAGTGATACAGTGTATATACACTAGCATTGGTACTGTGACCTGCATGCCCTATGTGGAGGAGGGCCATCATATCTTACTGAAAAGTCATAGTAGCTTTAGTGTTGCTACTTCTGCCACAAGCTTGCACAGCCCCTCCCTCTAACAAAATTGACTAGCCTACACGTCCTAACACCGCTGCTGTACTGGGGTATGATACATGACTCCAAGACTGGTGGAAGTCTCGTAAAGGACTTGAAAGCTTTGTTACTGAAGTTGAAGTTTATGTGAATTCAGTTGGAGTTTTACCCTTAGTCTGCACCAGTGCTTGGTGTGCACCCAGCCAATAACCTAAAATAAAGGATTATTATACTGGTTTTGTACAAATATATACATCCTGCAATTTATAGCTATGGCTTGTGCAATAATGAGATAACCCGCCCGCCCGCATGTGTTACTCTATGAGAAGTTGATGAGAAACAAGTTATCTCATTGTAGTGGCCTTATGAACTCTTGGTTCCATGATAGTAAAAACTGTGCGGTTTCCCATAATTAGTGTTTATTTGTGGAACAAACCAACGATTTACATTTCTGCTTACACGTCCTATGACACTGATAGCATACTCAAACATTATGGAGATACACTGGAGCGGTATTTTTTATAAATTTGTAAGGTAGTATGAAACTTTCGTCGCTCAGTTAGAGAATATCTTAAGATAGATGAATCAGTACATGAAGAAATATATTTGGAATGAAATCTTTCAAGACTTTTAGTCTGGCTAGCATTATTGGGTGGTACCCACACAACATCACAATATATAGTCCAGAATTGGCAAGATATACTTGATCATAACTCCTGACTGTAGAAGGAGGATCAAGACAATTGATAGAATAAATCTTTCCTCTTACTCTTTTCAAAACACAATCAATATGATTTTGCCAAGTTATATAGCTAAATGTTGATCTATGTATATATATAGTCAGTGGACGAAACTTGTTTCAAACACTGCATGCCATTAAGTGATAAACATAAAGTGTTACTGCCAATTCTTTGTCGTGAATCAATCAGCATACACATCGATTTAGCAATACTCAATTTGAATCCATTGACTGCCAGCCAGTTATAAACTTGCTCAAGTTCAGTCTGAAGGACCTGCTCTACTCTCTGCAGTTGACTATGACAGTAGTGTAACTCTGTATCATCAGCATACATATTAATGTCACAAATATTGATGGAATTTGGTAATTCATTAGCACAATATATAGAAAACAGTAAAGATCCCAATACAGACCCTTGAGGAACTCCAATTGTTATTAACTCCCTGGATGAAAGGGTGTTTGTACACACAATTGCTGGGTTCTCCCACACAAAAAGCTTTTTATCCACTCAAAAGCACATCCCCCAATGCCATAGCGATCTAATTTTTGTAGCAAAATGTCATGATTAACACAATCAAAAGTCTTTGCCAGGCCCAAAAAAAGGCTCACTACACATTGCTCCAATACTGTGACTGCTTTATTAGAGTGACTTCTCTATTGGAGTATCTTGATCTTGGTATACTAAAAATGTTTGGAGGGGTCAAGAGACCCCGTATCTGCCACTGCTACTAACAATGCTTTGTGTGTTAAAGCAGAGTTCTGTCACATTAAGTTACAAATCCAGACACACGATAGTGTGTCGTGCGGCCCAAGAAGCCGGCGCGCCACACCGTGAGTATATTAACAGGAAGAAAGGAAACGTAATTTTCACACCTATGTAGCTCTGTGATCCCTAATCCGATTGGAACCAAATTTGCTAGAGAAATGCCAGCCAGTAAGGGGAGTCCATACCAATTTGAAGAAAATCGTTCCAGTCATTTCCGAGATACGAGCGAACAAAATTTCGTTTTAATTTCTTCGCTACTTTTTCATTTCGCACACTTCGAAAAATCCGCCATAAAACACGAATTCGTGCTCGGATTGGGCTGAAATTTGGCACACTTAAAGGGCTCATTAAGGCGGATCTCCTTATCAACTTTGGTAGGAATACGATGAACATTCTCGGAGTTATGACCGATTATTTGCGTACAATAAGGTCGAAGGTCTGTCACGCCTACAGGGTAAACCCCTCGGAGGAATCAGTTGAAAATTGATATGTAGATAGAGCAACCATAGTAGGAGTGCCTTTGTGTGGTTAGAAAGGAATCGGGATAAAGACCGTGGAGATATGACACAAAACCCAACCTGTGTCTAAAAATTATGCGATCGATTTTTATGAATAAAAAAACTAATAGTTTTCGTGTCTACCAGGCAAACCGCTTAGAGCAACGAGCTGAAAAGCAGTATGTAGCTGGAATAATCATCATACAAAGTCCTTGCAGTAGTACAGAAGAATTGGATTACAAACCACTGAGTTATGATTCGAAAGGCAACTCGTGTAGCAAATGCGAGATCGAGATACTCTAATAGAACAGTCACCCTAATAAAGCATTCAGTTGCGTTTATAATTTACTCAATGATATTACATTGCAAGTTATTCTGTAGGAATTCAGCTACAAACAAGCCACCCTGTAGTCAGATCAGCTAGAAGAAGGTACCCAATAGAGAGTTCAGCTACAAAGAAACCATCATGTAGAGAGTTCAGCTGCAAACAAATCACCCTGTAGAGAATTTAGCTACAAACAAATTGCCCTGTAGAGAGATCAGCTAGAAGAAGTTACCTTGTAGAGAGTTCAATTGCAAAGAAACCATCGTGTAGAGAGTTCAGCTGCAAACAAATCACCCAGTAGAAAGTTCCGCTATGAACAGATCACCCTGTAGAGAGTTCAGTTAGAAACAAGTCATCCTATAGAGAGATCAGCTAGAAGAAGTCACCTTGTAGAGAGTTCAGCTACAAAGAAACCACCATGTAAGAGAGTTCAGCTGCAAACAAATCACCTGTGGAGAGTTCAGCTAGAAACAAGTCACCCTGTAGAGAGATCAGCTAGAAACAAGTCACCCTGTAGAGAGTTCAGCTAGAAGTAGTTACATTGTAGAGAGTTCAGCTACAAAGAAACTACCATGTAGAGAGTTCAGCTGCAAACAAATCGCCCTGTAGAGAATTCAGCTACAAACAAATCGCCCTGTAGAAAGATCAGCTAGAAGAAGTTACCTTGTAGACAGTTCAGCTACAAAGAAATCACCCTGCTTCATCTTCTCTTCTTCCTGTGGTAAAGAAAAAAATGATAGGTTAAAAAGCCCTAAAGCCGGCCTATGGCCGGCTTTGGGGTATACAAATACAAAAAGAAGTGAAATCTAATCCAAAACAGTCAAGCTGTAATAAAAGAGTGCGGCCTTCAGAAAGGCTATGGTGAAAAAAGATGTGAAATCCAAGGCCGCACTCTTTTTACAGCTTGGCTGTTTTGGATTAGATATACTTTAACCCACTAATCTCATGTATTATTGGGTTGTACATATACCATTAACATATAAGTTTAAAAGATGACAATTTTAATATTGACTATTTTCACAATCTGTTCTAGCTAAGTGGTTTACGAGTCTTGCTACTTCACAAGGTAAGAAAATAAGGTCTAACAAGCAACTCTTCTATTCCTTCCAATAGCTACTTGCTTGTTTCATGAAGGAGAAAATCACAGTGTTAGAATAACTGAATAAGTGCTATTGTCCCACACATGACTAGTGCATTAGGTGTCCCTGACAAGTCACACACTGTCAAGAATGTTTGTGTGTATATATATATATATATACACATTATATGTTTAGTTACAAATGCAATCTTGATCACAGATACAGTGTGATAACTTGATAGTAACATGTGTAGCTGTTATAGAGCACAACATATAGCCATGGATGGTTTTATATTACAGACTTGTGTTCCTTGTACAGGTATGATACAATCTATCAGGTGGATTTTCTATAGCAAGGTTAGGAAGTATTGTATGCAGTGTTCTTAGGCTGCACTCTTCAAGTGCTTTCTGCAATGAGTGGACCTACAGCAGCTATGTCTTATAGTTCTACAATCCTAAGAATTTAGTGTACGAGATGCTATATGGTTTTCAGTGGTGCCATCCTTTGCTAATCTCATTATGAAGATAGCTAGTTCCTTGCTAGTAGAAAGAGCTGGTAAACAAAAACTATTCATTGCATCTAGTACTGGTACTTGTATATTTCTGTGTATGCTGGAAACTTCATTTTACTTGGAGAATGTAATATACTCAGTCAGTGAGTCATTATCACACATACCGGACCAACAACAACACAAGTCAATAAGATTAGAAGGATTAAAAACAGCATGTACAATCACGAACAAGTTACAATCATGAAAAGGTTAGAATCTGGAAAACTGGTATATGCAAGTGTACAGTTACATGATTATTCTAATTAATGTTCAAGTCACTACATTTCCTCCCTCATAAAGATGAATTGTCATCTGGAGACCAACAATTTGGAGGATGTTGTACTCTAGTAGAGCGACATATGAGTGTTAGGTACTTCAGCAGCGTTTGACTGTTCTACTGCTGGGGAGTTCAACTGGCCTCCAATTAAAGGAAATCATCATCAGAGTCAGAAATGTCAGTAACGTCATTGTTCGACATACGAATCTTCACATGGTCTACATGACGACAGACCATTTTGTTGCTCTGTAACTTTACTAAATATGACAACGGCCCACGGCACTTCTCAATTACACCAGGTAACCAGGCAGGAATTCCAATGAAGTTCTTAACATAAACAGCATCATCAATATCAAACTCACACAACTTACGCTTGCTATCATGATTAGCCTTTTGCTGTTGCTGGTTAGCTTGAATTCTAGTTGCTACACTAGGCATGAGTAGGTCTAGATGTGATCTGAGTCTGCGACCAAACAACATCTCTGCTGGGGATAACCCAGTAGTGCTCTGTGGGGCTATACGGTATTTAAACAAGAACTGGTTCAATCGGGTCTCCAGTGGATCATCAGTTATTCATTTGAGTCCATTCTTAAAGATTTGTACAGACCTTTCAGCAAGGCCGTTTGAAGCTGGGTGGTATGGGAATGTGTTCAATCCCATTCTGTTTAACAAACTCGGCAAATTCTGAACTGGTGAAAACTGATCCATTATCAGACACTATTGTATGTGGAAGTCCATGAATAGTAAACACACTCAACACAGTTTCTCAACAGTCACAGCTGTAGTAGCATTTGAAACAGGTATCACTTTCATCCACTTCGAGTGAGTGTCGATAATCACTACAAACATTTTGTTCAAGAATGGGCCGGCATAGTCATAGGACCAAGGTCGCTTCGGCCATTGCCAGGGATGGAGTGGGGCCTTGGCAGGTGTTGGCTGTACTGCTTGACACTTCTCACAACAACTTACAGTATTCTCCAACTGAGCATTCAAATTTTGCCACCAAACATAACCTCTTGCCAATTGCTTCGTTCTAGTGCTACCTGGATGGCCTTCATGAAGGATCTTGAGTACAGTTTCTTGGACTGGTGGGGGTACAATTACTCTGGATCCCCATAACAAACAACCATCAAAATGACTTAACTCATTCCTTCTTGAGAAATACGATCTCAATTCTTCGTCCACCTTAGTGTGTGGCCAACCATGCAACACAAAATTTAAGACTTTAGTTAATACTCTGCCTTTCTTCATCAAAACTTGGATGTTTTTGGAGGTAACTGGTGACAATGACAACTGTTCAGTTAACTGTAGGATGTCTCCTAGAATAGGGACAGTCTTAGGGTAGTCCGGTAAAGGAAGTCGACTTAGTGCATTACAGTTTCCTTGGTCTTTGCCTTGTCTATATTTCAGTTCATACTCATAGGAGCTAAGTGTAAGAGCCCATCTCTGGATTCTCCCTGATGCCATAGGCGGTACTGCCTTGGTTTCACTGAACAGATGTCTCAGGGGCTGATGATCTGAAAATATAATGAAATGGCGACCATACAAGTATTGATGGAAACGTTTTACACCAAACACAATGGCTAACCATTCCTTTTCAAATTGCGAGTAGTTTTTCTCTGCTTCTGATAATGATCTCGATGCAAAAGCAACAGGTCTCACAGAGCCATCATCTTGACATTGTGACAATACGGCACTAATTCCATACGATGACGCATCGCAGGCTAAAATCAATTGCTTGGTGGGGTCGTAGTGAACTAAGAGTGATGACGATTGTAACAAACTCTTGGCTTTCTCAAACACTGTTTGTTGCGTACTAGTCCAGTTCCACTTGCGACCTTTCTGTAACAGTTCATTTAAGGGTGCCAACACTGATGAGAGGTCTGGAAGGAATTTCTGGTAGTAGTTAATTAGCCCAAGGAAGGATTTTAACTTAGTAACATCAGTAGGAACAGGTGCATCCTTCACTGCTTGTACTTTAGCTTGCAATTGGGTAGGGTGAAGACCTTGACTATCAATACGGTAACCCAAATACTCTACTGAAACTGACATTAATGAGCACTTCGATAGTTTCAAACGTAACCCAGCATCTTCCAATTTGGTTAAAACTGCTTCTAGGTTCTGTAAATGCTCGTCACTTCTTCCTGTAATTAGAATGTGGTCAAGATAAGCAACTACATTAGGAATACCTTGTAACAATGAATCAATAATTCTTTGAAAAATCGCTGGTGCTGTTGAAACACCAAAGGGTAACTACACAAACAGACCACGATGAGTGTTGACAGTCACTAGGGTCTTGGATGATTCGTCAAGACAAATTTGTTGATACGCATGGGCAAGATCAAGTTTACTAAATGTGGTTCCTCCTGTCAGAGACGCAAACAAATCTTCAGCTTTGGCAACGGGTACTTGTCTACTCTTGCTGCTTGGTTGACTGTTAATTTATAGTCACCATATATTCTGATGTTGCCATCACTCTTGACGATGGGAACAATTGGAGCTGCCCATGGAGAAAATTGTAAAGGGGTGATAACACCTTCAGTCTGTAAACGGTCAAGTTCAGTTTCAACTTAAGCTTTGAATGAATAAGGTAAGGATCGGGGTTTGTAAAAACGTGGCTGAACATTAGGGTCTACGACAATACTGGCTTGAGTGCCATCCAACTTACCCAGTTCATCACGGAAAACTGTTCTGTGCCGGTTTAAAACTTCTTGTAATGGTGTGGGCATGGATACAGCACATAATTTAGGCCAATTCAATTTTATGTGTTTCAGCCAATCTCTGCCCATCAAGTTGGGTCCAGTGCCACTCACAACAATCACAGGTAAACTACATGACTGGTCATTGTATTGTACACTGACATGTATCTGTCCTAGGACTGTGAGCTGTTCTCCGGTATAGGTGTGTAATTGTAAACTGGAAACTTGTAATGGCAGCTGTTGCAAAAGAACAGTCTTAAAAGTCTGTTCACTAATCACAGAAATAGCTGCACCAGTATCCAATTCCATTTTCACCTGATGACCGTTAATTGTCAAGTCAATGTTAATTGGTGGGTGAGTCTGATTGTCAATGTGAAACAATGTATAAGCTTGCTCTGCCGATTCTGTAACAATAGGACTGTCTTCAGCTTGTATTGCATTTTGTGGTTTTGAGCGAAGTCTTAAGATTCTTGGGTTGGGGAGCAGGTGGTATTGATTTAGGAGAAGCCTTGCAAGCTTTCAGGATGTGGCCTTTCTTACCACAACCATGACAAGTACTGTCCTTGTAATAACAAGAGTCAGGGTTATGTTGTCTCTTTAAAACAATGGTAGCAAGTCTTCTGAACTGTAGCACCCTTTTGTACACTGTGCATCGAATGCTGACCTGTACCTGCTCCAGCTGCCAGATCCTTAGTGTCCTTTTCTGCAGTTTCAATGGCTTGTGCGAGTTCATAGGCTTTCTTAAACGTTAGATCAGGTTCTGACAACAATCTTCGCTGTATTCGGGAGTCATTCAAACCACAAACTAAACGATCACGAAGCAGGGTAGCTTCATACCCACAATGTTGAGCAATTTGTCGCAGTTCAGCTACAAACTTCGCGATGCTTTCTCCCTGCTGACAACAGCGAGTGTTAAACTTAAATCATTGTACTATTTTCGAAGGTTCAGTTAGGACTGAAGTATCTTGCCAAATGTCCTGTTATGTCTTCAAACGTACATTCTGCTGGTTTCTTTGGTGCTACAAGGTTGCGAATCACTTTGTAAGTTTGTTGTCCGCAGGCACCCAGTAGAATTACACGGCATTTGTCAGCATCTTTCATGTCAGCGGTCAGGCTATTGTTTTGTCCACCCATGTTGAGTCCATAAGCGCCTCTGCCGCTTTTATAAAAATAATTATTCAGAGATTACAGTGCGCCTATGAAGATCGATAATACCATAGATACAAACTTGCAAGGGTATCCTAATATTTTAGCTCAAGATTGCACAGCAACACACAAAGTCGCATACCTCTTCATGTGCTGGTGTACTTTCATTTGCAGCAACTGCTCTCTTCTTTGATGATTTAAACCGTCGCCCAATGCACTTCTTGCTTCTCCTACCATACCCATGACCTCCTGGCCTTTTAGGTTTACCAGGCATACCCAGATAAACTGTTGTTACACTGACACCATTATGTGTAACAGGTGAAATCAAGAAATACAATGAATAATTGAGCTATAGCAGAAAACAACAAATTAGATATAAAGTAACAGATCAATGTCTACTGTTAACCCAGGAATACATAAAGTAGGTAGCCTAAAACTAAGACAATTCAACAACGTGGAATATTATCAAAGGAAACCAAAGCAAAGATGCTGGTAAATCAGATGGTGCAGAGATCATCACTATTATTCAAGGTTAATGAATACGGCTAACTACACCACGAATACACATAACACCAGCAAAGGCCTATAATGTGTGATTTACAAGCCAAAAAGACGAACACTCGCTCGTAAAAGATAAAAAATCGTTTTTACTAGTATTGGCAAGCTGACATACAATGGACCCGCTTTAAGCGACAAAAATATAAAGTTACAAATGTATTCAATAATCTAACATTTTAAGGTGCTTACCACAACGTCTTATAGCGAGACTGAATTGTTTTCACTAAGACGCGCGAAACGAGGTGCGTGCCAGCGCGTATATTATCTATGATAATACGAGACACACAGACACAAGCTTGGACACAAGAGAGAAGATATATTCAACTCTCAGGATGTGATGTACGTTACTTTTTTGTACGAAACGTATACTGCACGGTTCTTTACCCAGGTTACATTATTTGACTACTGTGACAGAAATTGAAGTCATAGTTTAACGTGCACAATATGCCTTGGCTTATACAGGTGTGATCAACTTAGAAACTTGGCTAAAAGAAGTGTTGTAATGTCTATGAGTTTGGCATAATAGAGCAGGCAATGATTTTTAATGTCATCAATGGCACATACACACTTTAATGTTATCATGCTATATACATATGCCGTACATTGGTGATTCCAATTGACGTGCTGCAAGATGAGTATTTGGAGATACAAAGTAGTTGGGATAAATTACCTGCAGTATTCTAACATTTGCGTGTGTCTTTGAGGAGGGTGCTAAACCATAAATGGTAGTTGGAAGTCTTCCAAATGACCTAAGCAGTCTCTGTGGTGTGTGAAGCCTTGTGCATGTGCACTGTAAAAAATGGGTTCTTACATTAGCATCTTTTGGGGTGTTATATCTGCCATTACAACTGGGCTCCCCACAGGTGTTCAGTTACACTCTTATGGGGTGTTCCATTACACTCATGGGGTTTTTCTGTACACCCATAAGGTATTAAAGAACACCTCTTTTTTTAAAAAAAAGAACTTCACTGAATGCTCTGTACCACACAGTTCTTGGATAATACTATGTGAGAACTGTACAATACTAGCAACATAGTTCTGCTGCTGACTCAGTACAATGCATGAAGTGTGTAATACCATATCCCATCCAAAAACAGCTTATAGCTGTAAAAAAGTGCGCATCCAAGTAAAGGAGAGTTAACTGCGACAAAAAGTAATGATATCATAATGCGGCCATGTGCGAGGTGTGCAAGTTGTAAAATTAATATTAGCTAATCAGATAATACAATGTTATTGTTAAAGTGTTAATGAGAACTATGTGATGCTGCTAGTTTTTAAGTGTGTAAGCATCTTCATAAATGCCACACAAATTTAATTCTCAATAAAGCAATGTGTATAGATTCTCTGATAGCAATAAATAGTTTGAGTTTAGCCAGAGAATCTATACACATTGCTTTATTGAGAATTAAATTTGTGTGGCATTTATGAAGATGCTCACACACTTAAAAACTAGCAGCGTCACATAGTTCTCATTAACACTTTAACAATAACATTGTATTATCTGATTAGCTAATATTAATTTTACAACTTGCACACCTCGCACATGGCCGCATTATGATATCATTACTTTTTGTCGCAGTTAACTCTGCTTTACTTGGACACGCACCTTTTTTACAGCTATAAGCTGTTTTTGGATGGGATTTCAATACTTTTTGTTAGAATAAGCAATGCACTGTTGATAACAGTAGGTGAGTTTCCATGGTTTTGACAGAAACCCCAGATTACAGTGACAGAATATTAAAATATAACTGTAATTTTAGTGGCCAGGGCCGCCCACATGGGGGGGGGATAACTGGGGTATTTTGCCCTCTGCACCAGCCTGAAAGGGGCCCCTTAAATATCTGTTTAAAGAAAGATCGATATACTCTAATAGAGCAGTCAGGATCTAGACCCTTCCTTGCCCCTGGACCCCTCTTTAACTCTTTTTCCTGGTCCCCCTAATTTCCCTGGGCATCCCTGTTAGTGGCATGCAACTGCAGTCAACTAACACCCATTTTAACTAGTAAACCCTTAATAACACTTTACCTTTCATCTTGTACTGCATTAAAACGATCAAGATACTCTATTAGAGCAGTCACAAAACAGCTATCAATATTTAGCATAGTTACAACTTCTGCTTAGCATCAGATTGTAAAGTACTAGCTACTTACAGACTTTACAATATAAAAATATGGCACTTGTAGAAATGTGACTGTTCTATTAGAGTATCTCGATCTACTTCAAGCATTGACTAATTCAAGCGAAGAAGCTACACCCCTGCCAAGAGATCTTGTGAAATGAAATGAGAATAGCAAAGAAAAGGCAAGTATGTACAGAGACAATAGAGGGACATGTAATTATGTCCTGTTGTAAACAAACGCTTTTAAAATTTATATTACTACTAAATAAGCACACCAGAATAGGCTTGTGAGGCTGTTGTCTCCAAGGTTGTCTCATTACTTGTCTTTTCGTGTTGAAGGGATTTAGTCACAATTGGTGAGTTTAACTATACATGTATTTGTGTTGTAAAACTTAATTGTAAAAAGGCAATTAGGACATATCATGATAAACATGTATTTGTCACAGTAGAGTCTCTCACGATTATTATACATTGGACCAGGGTAAAAAATTTACTGCTATATTTAGAGGTTGTAGCATTTGTATATCTTAGTATCTTAATAAATAATCCTCCATGATCACTAATCACTAATAGTACAGTGAAAACTGGTCATTATTCAGGCCGTAGGGACAAATTTTCTGACCTGCCTTTTTAAAAAGGTGGCTGCATTTTGCAGCCTTAAAAAAGGTAAGAAGCATGCTGTTCTAACTGGCTATAGAGATGGATTTAGTGTGTGACAGCGTATGAGACAGTGAGTGCTGGCAGCAAGGGGGCAGCCAATCTGTTAGAGCACCAAAGGCACTGCTTCAGACTTAGGCAGTTGGCTGTCAGCCCAAAGTGTAAAAAGTTTCACTATTGGTCCTTATAAGTTCCTGATGAAGAAAGTGATGAAGTCATTATCCATAGGATATATTTTTCAGAGTATCCATTTCAGTTCTACAATATAGTAGCCAAGCATACGATGAACATAACACAGCATTCCAGTGGTTTAGTGGTGACCACAACACTGCCTGAGTTAAACTGTGGTGAGATTTGAGACTACCGGAAACCCTGGAATGCCTTCAACACATGAAATACCAAATATCTAATGCCTGGCTTTCATCCACAGTGGACCTGTCTTGGTGGCCACTTGTACAGAAGGGAAACAGCTGCCACACAGTCTTTCGAGCAAACAGTTAGTTTCCACACCCCTTAATTATCAATTTGTAAAATCTTGAGCGAAATTGTGTGTGCGAGCAAGTGCGATGTTGTGCATTGGCAGTGCCGTGTATATGGTTGCTGCCTAGCAGTGACACATCACGAGTATTGAAGTCACAATGCGTTACTGTATCATCCATCTAAATACAATCTCTGAATGTGTCATTTTGTGTAGAGAGCAATCTTCCACAAGAAGTGACCTGCAGGTTTCAGTGTATATTGTTAACCATTAATATTGTTCACCATTGTGAACTGTATGTACAGTGAAACCTCACTTAGTGGCCACCTCTTTAATAAGACCACCTCATTATATTGGCCACCTCTAGTAGATCCCAAATATAGCTAAGCAGTACTTTATGACCTCATTAATAAGACCACCTTGTTATTCAGGCCAATTTTTTTGGTTCCACAGCTGGCCATATTAATGAGGTTTCATTGTACTTATGTGAATTTTTATTTTTCGTAACTTTTCTTCAGGTTTACTGATGGGCACTATGAAGCATTATTGACCGGTCCGTACATAATGTGGTGACTTGAAATGCTAAAACAGTACGTAGCATGTCTTGTATGTACATGTAATGCATTGTAATGTGTCCACACATCCACACATCTTAGAAATAAATATAATTGTATTCTCTATACTCAGTTCCATTGTACCACTGGGCCATAAGTGGGTTGAGTATGGATCATCCAGGACATTTGAGTCACATTTTGTCCTGGCCAAGTGGATCTCATCCACTGACAGAATATACAGATCAGATCACGTGTATAAATTACGGTGGAACTTGTTTATTGCCACTTTCACTTAATAAGCAGGTAACAGTGTATAAATTCTCAATTGGAATTGACTTTTCAAGAGAGGTTGTCTTTCTATACTGGTGGCCATTAAGACAGGTTGTATTGATAGAGTTTACATACTAGAGATGCAACAATATCCTCCACTTAGTGTCGTTTGATAGTGATGCAATGGAGACTATGTATTGTTGCATTTAAATACTATGCTATTATATTGCAACTCTAGCACGTATTTATAACAGGAATGTTTGTTAACTGTTTATACATACTGGAGCCACACCCACTCATCTGGGTTCTACAAATGGAGTCATACCAACTTGTTGTCATCATACTTACTCGTTACTCCCATTGTGTTTGGATGAATATACATGCCGTCATGTGAGACTTGCTACCATGGCGGGCCACTGGAAAACATTTTCATAGCAGTTATATTACAGTCATTATTGTACAATTCTTACATTATTGTTTTGAAAAGTGTTTGGTATTCATGTGTCCTCTGTATGTTGTGTAATTTTTGTGTGGGGGTGCTATAAAATGCAATAATGCATGGTGACAAATGGCTAGCTACATGTGCTAATTACTCGCAGCGTGTGTCAACAACTGGTAACGGCAGTTGTACTCTGTGTCATTCTTTAAGCCGCGCCCTTAGAGGACAAATTACGTCACGGTGGGGGCGACTAAATTCAAATTAAAAAACGAACGATGGTATGCAGCACCATAGATTATATCTGTGGACTATAATCTATGGCAGCACACTTCTTTGTGGCTATATACACTGATTAACTACATAGAGCGCTAGTTCATCAATACCCAGTGACCGCAGTTGTGCTCTGCGTCATTCTTTAAAGGTACTTGCTAAGTACAGGGTGGAAGTCGCACTGCAGCCCGGCAGTGGTAGGGTCCGAAAACCGAAAAATCGATATCTTCAAATTGACTTATAAACTATAGTCATGTGTAGGGGTAGGTCTAATCAAGAAAACACTCGAGTGGCAGCAAATTTCATCCATCTCTTCTAGTGAAAATAACGCGAAATACCTTGAATTCGATCGATTTTTAGCCCTAGTAATTTGCATTATTTTTTGGGGCCAAAACTCTCACTCAAGCTTTGAGAGGCTGTCCATGCTTACTATGGAATATAGGTAGTTTAATATAATTAAACAATATTTAGTAGTGGCGTCGCGCACATCGCCGATCGGCGAAAAAAAAAGACATTTTGTGATCTGGAGCACAGCAGACTTGCAGGAATTGCAACATTTACTGCAGTGATCACCTCCAAGTCAAGTACCTATGTGCAGAATATGGTGTGGATTGAAGTTTGTTGAACATCTGGCTGAGACCAGCCTCGCAAGATTTAGCAAAGATTCCTCCATGTCATGGGAACTGAGGTATAAATATTGAGCATAATTTGAGCATAATAGGTAAATATTGAGCATTAATTTAAGCATAATAGGCAAAATTTTGAGCAGTGCAGCATAGCATAATAGGTAAAATAATGAGCATAATCGGCGGGTCCCTACCAAATAGTGGGTGAAAACCCACAAATAAATACACAGTGAGGCTTTGTAATGTGACACAGCATAGAAAGCTATGCATTTGGATACATGCCACTGAATTTATATGGTCAGCATTCTTGTTAGTGATAAACTGATTTGGGCTGCATTGATGGCAACTTTAAAAATAATTCAATGAAATGTGGTACTGACTGAGAGTAATATTTGAATCAGATGGAACCCTGAGAACCCCTCCCATAAATCCATCAATGATCATGTAAGTACAATGAAAAACGGTCTGATGTGCAAAGCATTCGCACTGCTAGTTGTATACTTCTCATGTACACATTTTCAAGCTGGTGTTTAAGCTGTGTTCACATTCAATAGGAAATGGCTTCTTGTACTGTACCATTAGTACTGCAAGAATGTTGTATTTCGTACAGTTCACATACAGTATCCATTGTCTTGGTCTCCATCACTCAACTACCCAGTGAACAGTCTACATTAGTGTGGTCAATATTTCATTCCCATATATAGTGATGTTCATTTGAAATAGGGGAATGGACAAATTGTCCCATTATAGAAGTGAGGGTAGGGTTTGCTGAGCAAATTTGTATCTAATTCCAATAATTTTTATATTGCCTGTAAATTAGCATTGATAGTTGCATCAATAGAGAGTCTGGAATTGCCATGAGACTAACAGGTGGCTTTCTGCATCTTCCCCACAGCATAATATTATATAGATATAACTGTAGCATCTACTGTATAATTGGAAGTCTCTAGTGGGATAGTAATAATGCTGACTTCTAATGAAATGCAAGAACTCATGCATGATATTGAGTATTGGTTGAATGCAGTGGAAATACCTGGAGGTCAGTAATTGTTCACATTGTAAATTAACAAAGGAAATCTAATCTATACCAACTACTTACATACACAGGAAGATGCAGTATGCATAACATAATAAGACACCTTATATAACACAGGTGCATAAAATTAAAGTTTTACCAGCTTACAGATATGCTATTGCACAATGCTTGATGGTTTTCTCACCTTCAATGCCTGCAGTTTGATTAAAATCTGGCCCATTTGATTTTTGTTATGTGCAGTAAGCAATGAGCTATAGTGCCAAATCTTCTGTCATAATGTGTTGATGGCATTAAAACATAACATGATGCTATAGCATTATCATTCAGTCCTGTGTCATACCTATCAGTACATGTTTTTGCAGAAGTGTGTTATAGTATTAATGTGTTATGCATACCACACGTTTCTGTGTTTATTTATCTCATTATGGACCTACAAGGGAGGCTCCTATTGAGCAGAGAGTCAGACTAAACCTATGTTGAATGCATAAAAATCCCAGAGTTTGCTCAGGTGGTAACTTAATCTACAGAAAACTTGCGGTTTATGAAAGTGCCTGAGGTATCACACAGCTTCACCAGTAAGCACACTGGCAGTTTTGCACCCCACCAAGTTTATAATTATAATATCACACTGTGTTAAATTACACATTTCATTATTGCATAATGGTTATAGGTTTGGTGCAACATTGATAAAAAAAGTGAAACAAAAATTAATGATAAATGGAAAACATAAAACTAGTATTATTATCCATGAAGTGGTGATTGCTAAAGGGACAGATATTTTAAAATCTGGCCTGTTCAGGTCAATATTTTCCTTAAAGCTCTGCAATATGACTGTAAAACTGAGCCATAACAGTATTCTAGTCTTACACAAACTCTCTAATAGTTGCATACTGAATATAATTATACATGCAGTACTCTTAATTACTACCAAATGCATTTATATACACCAAAAGACTGAAAGCCTGTATGTAACAGGCCTAAGGGGGCAGAATATATATGTAATGTATTTTAAAGACAATTAATTAATAGACTGGATTACCTTAGAATCTCAGCAATTTTTTACGACATGCAGTAAAGTGAATATTGGTGTGCATGCAGAGAATCTATGACAAAAGCGCATGTAACAGAAAATGTGTATAATATATTAGTGTTATGGTATCACTATACTGCAGTTGTGTTATGCATTTACATGTCTCAGTGTTAGTATAGCTGTATATATAGCTATGTTAGTGATTGTTAATGGAAGTGGAAAATAAATGTCTAATGTGTGGTCTTATAATTTGTGATTTTGCTTAGACCATATACATAATGCAGCATTTGTTGGCATTATCTATAAACTTCATTTGCCAAATTGTTAGTCCAAGTGATATAAGCTTGTGTATGCCTTCTTGTAATAATTCAGCTGATCAGCAGGAGAATTATAACATCATCTCATAATATAGTATTTTAACACTATTTGTCAGAAATATGTAATGTACAAATGGTTATATAGGAATCGATACAGCATTAAATGTATGAATCCTTTAGTGTCTTACAAAACATAAAATTGAAGTTGATCTACTACAACTCCTTCATTTGCATAAACTTCATCTGTGCAAATCCTTGCTTCGATGTTGGACTTTTGGGCAACTGGAAAATCTCGCAAAAACCATGGCATTCCGGGACTAGTACTACAATTGCTGTTAGGATTGACACAGCCTTCACCGTCCCACAAAGGATCATTGGTGTAATAATTATCAAACACTATTCCTTGTGTAATCCCTGATTCACAATAGTAGTGACTACCTATAAAAGGATCAGGATAAGCAGATGTGTCTGAATTACCAGCACAAGGACAAATGTTGGGTGATGCATCAGGATCCTCATTGATTGCTATAACATAAGTCCACACATGTTGTCGAGGGCTGCCAATAGTTATGGATAAGCCATCCACGTAGGCACCATTAATGTTTCTCGGTCTAGAATTTTGCAAGCTAAGAGCATCTGGAGTTCCTTTTTGGTAGCCTCTTGCCATTCCACATATCTTGTAATACTTCACTCCGCATACAGAGAAGTTTACTGAGTAACAGCCAGCAGCATCATTTGGTGAACGACACACATCAATGCTGGAAAATGTAGCATCAGCAGGAGTGGTAATCTTAGTCCATCCTGTGGGACAGTCATCTCCTGAACTGGTACTAAAGTTAGCCACTCTCATCCAACCTCCCTTATGACCACTTTGACCACACTCTAGTTCCATATCACAGTAGACTTGGTGTACACCTGTAGCAGTTTGGATCCAGTAGTCACCTGACACTCCTCTGCTAGCCTTGTTGATTTGATAGATGTCATCACAAGATTTTCCAGGGTTGGATTCCAATATTCCCAGGCTACTACAGAAACTGGAACAGGTTTTCTGTTGTGCTGCTACTAGGCAACCTGTTAGGATGGTCACTATAATACTGACTGTCATCATCTTGCTATTCCAGAACCACTTCAATGCTCTGCTCCTTAATGTGTATATACTTGACAACTTGGTCATGTGTTTTATACACAATCGAAGGGAAACTTATATAGCAGGTAATAAATTCCATCAATGATAACCTTACGTAAGGGAAATTTCTACAGTGATAAAAAGTTATGGTACTGTAAGAAGTAGTGGATTACTTTATATGTGGTAACTATACAAGCTGCAAAATACAGTTCTTAGTTACTAAAATAGCAATGCACAAAAACAAACTTTCATATAATATTCTGTTAATAATGGTTGAATTAGATACAGTTATATATAGCTTAGCTAGCTATATGACTCATAATCAGCCTGCTACTGCTACTTACTAACTCAGTAAGTTGTTCAATGGCTACCAATAGTACAAAAAATCTATTGATTAAACACCTGCCTATCATGCTTTGAATTTCCCCTGTTATGCAACAGTATGTTGCAGTGCTCAAACTTATAACTTAATATGCTCATAATATTAAATATGCTCAAACATTTTGTCTTGGCCTTCATGTTTTGCTAACAATTTGCACTTAATGTACGGCTAACAATGTTTTTGGCTTGCAAGCAATTGTTTAAAGAAAAGTATTAACAGCTCTTTACTGATGTACCTGGGAGGGGATGTAGAAAGTATATGGCTGTGCCAGACTAACAATAGAGTAGCTATATATGTTGATATGACATAGATTTTCACTGATAACAATTTACAGTCTGGCATATTCTACCTATTATGCTAGTATTGTGTTTGATGTTTCAAAGCATCTAATTAGCCAGCATAATAGGCAACTGTGAATGGAAAACTAGTAAACTAGTTTGTAAACTAGTAAACTTAGATGTCTTTGTATTCATGTTTTCACTGTGTGTATCTGTGAAGTTATTGAAACAAACTATGGATAGAAAATTTAGTGAAAGTCAGAGAGTAATAATGGTTGGAATGTGTTGGGACTTCTGTGCAATCGCTTTGATGTGAAAGCCGTACATGTGCTCAGAAAAAAGTGATTCAGCAGTTACTTGATATGCTATTTGAACAAAGTCTTTATAGTTACATAGGGACTTTTCATGTAGTAAGGTGTGTTGCTCTATTACAGCATTTTTGTAAGTCCATCAGTAGCTGAAAATAACTATTTTTTTACAATTAGCCCTAACCTGAGACTGGGGGAAGATGTTTGTTCAAAATTTTCATTTTGTGTCATTTGTGTTTGTCAATGAATATATATATTTTTGTACATAGTACATAGGCTGCATGTGTTCTGTATCCTGTCATGATTGTCCTAACAGGTTAAGTGACGTGTGGCAAAGTGCTAGCTAGTGGAGCTGGGGGAGGCTGAAAAGAATTCCCACTAACTAGCTAGAGAATCTGGGGGCACCGAGGAAATTCTGGCAAAATAGCTGTAATGAGGGGAGAAATAATTGATCTTTTAACAAAATGGTGGACCTAAGGAGATGAAATGACAGCAGTAGTTACAAGTCATGGTTGCATAAACTGTAGCTAATTGTTTTATTAGATTTGTATAGGTAATCACACACATTTGAGTACAATTATTCCATAATTGCACGAAAATGCGTGTGATTGCCTACTAATCACATAGTGACCACCCTTCGTGGTTTGTAGTACACATCTATCCAGTTCTATGTGGCCATTAACTTCTACCAGATGATTGCATCATCCTTCTTTGTATTACATCATTTGTTGTTGCACTTAAAAGGCTTCACATGTCAGCAATTCTGATTGGCTACTCAAAATGTCTACAGATGTAGCACTTAAAACGTTTCTATTGCCAGCTTCTTTGATTGGCTATTCATTATATCACTTTCTTGTTGCACTTAAAAAGCTTCTGTTATTCCGCTATTTTATTGGCTACTTTACAGTGCAATTACAGAAACAAGGCCATGCGATTTGGAATTAATTGCACTCCTACTATTGAGACTAATGTATGGCAAATTAAATCACTATGTGATTAGTACTAGTAATAGCATGGGTAGCAGTGAAATTTGGGATAAATATCACAAGTGTTGTATTGGAAATGGGAATAAATTTTACGAGGCGAAGCCGAGTGAAATTTACCGTTTCCAATACAACAAAGAGTGGTATTTATCCCAAATTTCACTGCTATACCCATGCTATTCCCAGTTAATACCATACTCGCTGCATATGCGCATGCTGTGCATTAGCGTTGCTATGTACGCAATTTGTCACTATGTACTAAACACGTGTCAACACTAATTGGCGCTACATTGTTAACATAAATTCTAGCCAATGAAATTGCAATTACAACTTTTTCACTGCTACCAGTGAAATACGGGATAAATTTCACTGCTACTATTGAGACTTTTGTATGGGCAGTGAAACAGGTATGGTATTATAAAGGAAATTAGTGGAGTGAAAAAAAGTGAAAATTAAAAGGTATTTAGCTATGGCAGATTTTTGTAAGGCATTTTATTTATCAAATTAATGGTCGACCAAGAAAAAAATTTTGAAAAATAACAATCACAAGATTGGATCTTGGAGAACTTTAGTCAAATCCAAGTAGAACAACTGTTTAAAATAAGCTAAATACAAATTATTTATTTCACAGAATAGACAAATATTTATGCACCTGGGAGGGAATGTAGGAAAGCAGTGGTATGGCTACACAAGACTATATAAATAAAGTAGCTATGTTGATATGACATGAATTTTTCAATGATAACAATAATTTTACAGTATGGCCAAATCTGCCCAATATGCATTGCTATAGTATTAGGTCAGTGTTTCAAAGCATCTAATTCAGTAAGGGCCAGCATAATAGGTTTGTGCCTAATACAAGTTATGTGGCCTTTTAGCATTTTATAAACTTTGACATCTTCATGCATATTTTCACCGTGTGCATATATCTGCAGTTATTGGGATACAGTACAAAATAATGGTATGCAAATTGGAGTAATATTGCATGGAGAGCAATAATTTGTGAACTGTATTGTTTACTAAAGCTGGAAAGGGACTTCTGTGCAATCACTTTTATATGATTGCTTAGAAAATAGTGAAGCAGTTACTTGATGTGTTATTTAACAATACATGGATGTGGTACTATTATTACATTGCAGTCATTCTCATAAGTCCATTAGTGGCTAAAATATAAATGTATACAACTAGCCCTAACCTGATACTAGAGGTGATATTTGCTATAGACGGTCGAAGCTAAGCAAAATTTGCATTTTGCATCATTAATTTTGTGTTTGCACATACTAGGTTGCAGTATTCTGTGCTCTATATTATTCTGTCATTATTGTCCTTATAAGTAAAGTGATGTATTGCAAAGTACCAGAGGAGCTGGGGAGAGCTGAAGGGAGTTCTCACTAATTAGGGAGTCTGGAACTTTAGAAACTAGCTGTGACGAGCCTCTGAGATTGAATCTGGAAGCCATTTGAGTGATATGATTGAGATCTGGTAGTAGTTGTATGGAAATGGTGAATCGTTTTTGCACACATAAATTACTATAGATTTTGCTGGGCAAATCTCACAATATTGTAGCTTGCACTGTGGTGTTGATATTGATGATCACTACTATAGGAAATATGGAAATTCTATGGAAACCACAGTTTATCATAATTATATGCATCTTCCATATAAATTATACATGCCCCCAGCTAAAATATAAGCATATACAATTCAGTACAATTATCACAAATGAAGTAATATGTGCCACAGCAAATTTAAATTCATTAGCCCTGTCTTTATGTAAGGATTTGAACTATTAATCCAAAATACTATACCTGTACTACCATACGATAGAAAATTTTGACAAAAGGGGAATTCAATGAATCCACACTTCATAATAGTATTGACAAATTTATTATTGTTATTGATGAAAATCAAGAAATCAAAATATGTAGCTATGGATCCAGAAGTCACCTGACACTCCTCTGCTAGCCTTGTGGTTTAATACACCAAATATGACCATAAGCATTCCAAAACTCAATCACACAATACAATGCACCCAATGGTTGGTTTCACAATAATCATACTTGAAGATGATGTAATAACAACAATGTAGAAAACAATACAGAAATGTGTATGGTACAACACAGAGTAATAGATACTAATACACATTTGTCTGTAAAGGTTATTATAATCATAAAAAAAATACGATTGGGTCATAAACTCATAAAATTATAATGCAATAATTTGTAGACGATGATTGAGATATTCTGTAACACAGATACTGGAACTGTTTACTGTTATACCAGTGATGCTATCGAACTGTCCTTTTTGACTTCCTGTTGTTCCAAACTTAGTAATCAACTGGTGGGTGGGGCTGAACACTGTGAGGTAGTTAACATCATTAGTTATTATGCAATCATCAGGAGTAAGACAAATGGCAAATGGACTGTTACAATCTATCTTCCTAATAAAGTGACCATCTTCACTAAACTTGCTTATTCCACCTCCACTCACGTTGTCAGTCACATACACTTGGTCATTGCTGTCCAGGGCAATATAACAAGGGCTCTGAAACTGTCCAGGATTAGGCCCTTTGGAACCAAATTTAAATAAATAATTGTTGCTGTGATCAAATACTTGAACTCTGCAATTAGTACGGCCCACCACATAGAGTAGACCTTTACTATTAAAGGCTAGTCCTTGAGGATGATCAAATTGGCCACTACTACTACCATAAGAGCCAAATTGTGATAGGTATTCTCCTTGTAGAGTAAACTTCTTCACCACATGATCTTTGTATTCACTGACTGCTATTACACTATGACCTACGGCTACACCAATAGGATCGTTCAGTTTACTATCTCCACTCCCTTGACCAAATGTTTTGATTACCTTCAATTCTTTGTCCAGCACCACTACATCATGGTTTTCTCGATCTACCAATACAATGTCATCATTTGCTGTCATGGTTCCATTGAAAGGAGCATGAAACTTCTTCCCTCCATATTGTGTGATCAGTTGACAACTTTGTGAATCAATTTTAGTGTAATCTCTCAATGTTGTCCTCACTCTAAAACAGTACACAATTGTGCTAGTTACTCCAACTGTAACATGTTGCTTTTTGACAATACTGTAACTTTATTTTCATACAAACAATTCTATGGCAAAAGTTTTCATATTAAGATATTTTGTATAAATTAATTATGTGACTGCTTTATTACAGTATTTCTATATTTTGTGACACTGGTTGCTACATGCAGTGGTAAGAGAGACTGTCAGTCATGTTCTGTAGGTTATGGTTAATTTAAAAACCTTTTGGTCTGAAAGTCATTTGTAACTGTGATGAGTCAGGACTGCCCTTGGCTTTCAAGATGGCATAATTTGTTGCTGCTAAGGATGCTGAAAATGTACAACAATGTAACTCAGGCTCAAACATTTTGCTTGTTCTGGATTTGGACAAACTATACCGTAATTAGCTTTATTTTTGTGCAAATTTTTTGTGATAAAAATTTTCGTGCAAAAATGATTTGCATAAATGACTGCTCTATTAGAGTAGTTCAATCTTATGTAAAAATTTTTGTACAAGTGTTGCATACAAAAATGGATTTGACAATGAAAAGAAGGAAAATTATGGTACTGCCAATAATGGAAAGCATTAAAGCAGCTAGGGATGAAATTTCAGCTGCTTTGTATTGCATGTTTTTGTTTTCAGATTAGATTTTACATCAAAATGTTGTACTAATGCTCTTGTACAAATCCAGCATCTTCCACAAAATCATCTCTAACAGTGCTTCTTATACACCCCACTGTGGCACAAAGGTGCTATGGTTGTATCAACCTCTAAATTCATTGCTATATGTGCTGTATGAAAAGGCTTGTTACAAAAGGGAGGAGCAAAACAAGAAGGACTTTAAAAGTTGCCATGGAAGAAAAGCAAAATTAATAGGCAAGGAAAGACAAGTTGAGCAAGCTGAGAAGCAGTAAAAGGCTGTGCAGAAAATGCCTGCTGAACAGAAAAGTTCACACCAATCTTATGCATAACAGCGATACTCAGAATGGGCTGCTTTGTGCTGTTTCAATAGGAAGACCATTGAATCGAAGGAACAACTAGGAATAGTCCACCAAAGTAATTTCATGCCACTAGTGAATGTAGAAAGGCTGACCTGCCCTGCCTGTGCTACCATTCTTTCATAGTGCTGCTATTCAACTTCATTTTCATTGCTTTGTTTTGTTGTGTCGGTAATGTGACGCACTAAAACATGTACCTCTGTATACTGTCCCAATAAGGAATTTGAAAAGCCTATAGTACACAGTAGACATATTTGAATTTCACTGTCTGTGGAGTTATATGATCCCTTGTCTATAGGCTGATACCAGGATTGACACAAGTACACAAAAGATTTGGAATTTTCAACTAGAGTAAGGACAATAGCACATTGATAAAAAGTACTGAAACAAATCACAGTAAAACAATAAGAAATGTTATATTCTTACTGTACATTTCCATTATGATACCTTGAGCACAGTAGGGATATAACACTGCTTATTGTTTTACTGTGATTAATGTCATGCACTAATACTCCAGCTTGCTTCAGTACTTTTTATCGATGTGCCATGGTCCCTAGAAAATTGTGTACTTGTTTGTTAACTCTAGTTGTAAAGTAAAAAATTTAATTATTATAACTGGTAAACCCATGCATACCACATCAAAAGAAAGAATGGTGCTGCACATCCCAGCTATCAATTATTGTCTGAAAAGTGGAGTATCCATTTTACATTTTGTTGTCAACGATGTTGAGTCCGTTACACAACAGTATGAATCAAGAACTGTTCTTCAAAAGTACCTCTGCAATCAAAGCAGCCACTATGAAAAATACAGACAATTTCCATTATGAAGAGAAACCATCACGTGCTACTGACAATTTGACACCTTTTGCTGCCAGCAAAGAAGAATGGGACACTAAGGAGGACACTGGTAAATCCATGAAGAATGCATTGTAAGTACTGCTTCGGCCAGCTGTGGGCGCGCACCTGTTTTTTAAAAGAAATGAAGAAACTAAGCCAATTTTTGAAGTCGCATATCTCGGGAACGCTTGAAGCGATTTCACTCAAATTTGGAATGTGGAGTACTGAAGTTGGAGGGAGTGTCCGCAGCAAAAATCATCTTGTTTCATCAAGGCAGCACAGAGCCACGGAGGTGCGAAAATTGCATTTTCGTTCTTCCTGTCAATATACTCACGGGCGTTGCGCGCCGGCTTCTTGGGCTGCACGACACACTACCGTGTGTCTTGATTTTCTGACTTTTAACCAACTGTAACCTGACTACTCAGTAAGCTATTGACCTACACATTTTACACAATGCTTTTTGTCAAATTTGGTCACATTTATTTATCAGTACATAATTATGTGCTACGCAATACACAGAGCTAGAGATATCGATGTCAACTCACTTAAATGGACTACCGGGAATGCGTTCCCCTCCCACCTGTATAGACACAGTGTGACTCCCACCAAATTTACAAATGTAAGAAGCCTCATAACTACCACCACCAATTTCTCTGATAGTAGCTGCCTCAGTGATCTGATTTTTGTTGTAATATTGTACCATCACATCTATCTCTTTGGAATTGCAAATGTCATTACTCAATGGATCTTTTAGTTGTATTGTAAAGGAATTTTTCTTGCACGTAAAAGGTAGAATACCTTTCAATCCTAATGTGTAGCATTTCTGAGCCTCACAAAATGACCCTAGCTTAGAAATTATATGTACCACATTATCTATACCTTTGAGGTTGATGGGCACTTGTTCCTTCATGATAGGGTTTAGTTTTGTTTTGCTCTTCGTTTCTTTCAGTTTATCTCTTCGCTCCAACATTGATCTTTTCATGGCCAGCACATCCTTGTTAACACCTCGTTGTAGTTTATCATCGATGAAACTCCAGCAGCTCTTCAACTGGCTTAATAAGAAACACAGTTCATCTTCCTGTACTGCTAAGCCTTTATCGTTTCCCTCTGTATCCTGTTTGATCTGTTGTTGTAACTGTCTCTTTCGTTCATCTAGGGCAGCATGGAGGGTATGAAAGGCATCATCCAACCTGTGAATGTTTTCTTCTTTCCTATTCTTCACATCTTGTCTTTTGCTCTTTACTCCATTGATGGCTTCTTCTACTTCATCTATTAGTTGCTGGATACTAGGAAGAGCTTCCTTCAGTATCTTCTTCTCACCATTAACAACATCAGAGATCACATCATAGTCATGGCCCTTGTGTTTCTTGATGATGCAGTCTCGACAGATCAACACATCTTCACACCTGCAGTACAACTCCAGTGGTTTGGTAGGGTGGACGAGACACATCTCAACCTTCTCTGGTAAGATGGATGGAATATCAGTAGCACTGCCTTTCTTTAACTCATCCATTGAGCAGACTTTGTGCCCACTGGTGCTTCTTAGTCGTCGGTGCGCCGTCTCGCAAAACTCACATAAGAACGTAGCACACTCGTTGCAATACGACACTGCTGGTTCTCCTTCATCGAAACTTTGACAAATGGGCGTGACCTTCTTACTGCTTACTTGCTGTTGTAGACGCACGATCTCCACTAGACGAACGGCTGAAAAATGCGATGGTAAATCTTCTACAGCACGTGGAGTAGATAGTGCAACCTTTCCTCTGCACAGTGGACACTCAAGCTCACGTTTCGAACTATCCAAGTAGGGCAATCGACCCAACCATTCTTTAAGGCAGCCGGCACAAAACGAATGAAGACAGGGGAGTATCTTGGGGTCATTTAGAAGATCTTGGCAAATTGCACAAGTGAGCTCTTCTTTCACCTTCTCCCAGTTAGTCGCCATGTTTTCTTCTTTGCACTCTATTGTTTTGCATATAGCTAGCTATTTGCATGCAGTTGAATGCAAGCGCTAAACTAACTATATTTAGAATAACTCTAAATAAGGAGAGCCTTACTAATAAGATTAGCTAGGGGGATTTTAGAATTTACGAGAACTCGCGGACTAACTCGTTTACTCCCGGTATAGACTAACAAGCCACAACAGGATTTTTGAACAATTATTGGCAAAGGCCTAGCTATATACAGGTATTACAACGCTCAGTTATAAGTAATAAAACCTACTAGACCCATACTGTAGGCATTCCAGTATCCGAGATTTTTAAATAAAAAAATTCTCCGTATAGAGTCATTAATCGATTCCCGGACGATTTTATATCCGGACACCTGTAGCAACCAAACAAACAGTTCCATAGCCCTGATATTTGCAGCATAGGAGGACATATGCGTTGCCACTTTACATACCAAAAATCACTCCAATCGGTTGAAGCAGGTAGGAATACGAAGCCCAAATGTCCATCCGCACAAAAAACGATCGATTACCGGACAAAACTCAAATCTATATCCGGACAACAGCTCATAATTCCGCAAGGAAAGAACCGATTGCCACTACACTCTAGTATATATAACTTTAGTCTATGTTAGTACCATGATAAAAATTTGGAGTCTGAAATGTACACCAACTGGCAGATACAGCTTGCTAAAGTTTACCTACTCCAACGACCACTATTTCCGGACACTTTGTATCTAGCAACCATGAGTTACTTTAATGCATCTGCAGTCAGACCCGTAGCCAGAAGGTCCTGAAGAACCGCCTTCTTAGAGAAAAGGTCCACAATTTAAATAAAACAAGGTTCACAATGTTAGCAAAAGTCCACAATTTTGGTAGAGTAAGCCACCGATGTTCGGCCACCAGGAATTATCGGACGCTCGTACGCAGAAACTATATGCAACGTATTCCCTTGCATTTTGCATTGCTATTACCTTAGACCTTCACTATTTAGCCCACCAAGTTTCGTAGGATTTCTTCAAGGACTGTGTGTTTGGCGAGCCAATAAGCATGTGTCCGAATCACATGACGTTTTGGCCAAAAGTATGGATTTTCGGACTGTAGCTCGCAAAGCACAATACATACACGGATTTGAATGAAATTTGGCATGCAGCTAGGGTAATCACTCAAGGTTCAGCCCACCAAGTTTCAGCTTATAAATCGATTCTATGCCTCAGTAATTATTAAATCTGTAAGCGCATGTAGGCGTATCAAATATTGGACATTTATTGCCGCGAAAAACTACAACTGCTGATCAGATTTTTGAGCAAATTCAGATGATTTCAGCTTTTACACACAATAAAAAGCAAACAAATCACAACTGATTGTTATTTGAGAGCTCAGCCACTAAATATAACTGATACGATATCATGTGAGAAACCATTGCTTACAACTAAAATAAAATTTGTAATGTGTTCTGTTTATGTTAGATCCTTGATTTTGGAACCAGAAGTCTTGATATTGTCTTGCTCCTTGCAAGTAGCTATAATAACTTAAAATAAACTTAAAAGGGGTACTGAAGCCACTTAAAACTGCGTGGGTATAGCATGCCCTGACTGATGAATTTATACATGCCACTCTTCCTTATAAAATCAGGCAACTACAATAGATGTGCATCTAAGTAATTTGGTATATGCCTTTCTTCAGTCCAACACCTATAAAATCTGTGGAATTTTCCAGATTTTATAGACACTTTGCAATTGCAAGATTAGATCTCATAAAATAAATATAGCTTGACAATAACACAGTGAAGAGATACATTGCCATAACATACGTATAGCTCTATTGCTACCCACATGTATTCAACTATTCTGATTTTGGTTTTCCTTATCCATTTATTTTAAATAGGATAAGTTTGCATATGTATACAAGTGCAGAAATGCAATGAATACATTCACACCAACTATTTAGCTACAAAATTTGATTGAGATGTAATGCGAAGTGTATAGCTTGAAGAGTATGCAATGTAGCCCGGATTGTTGCTAGTGTTGAACTACATCCCGCAGTAAGTAGTTCCGCGATAGCTCTGGGGATGATGTATGTGTTTGATATGCATGGTCATGCACTCAAGGTCATTGATTAAGTTATTATTGGAAGGAGTTCAGTTAGACCATGGATGGCTTTACCATTGTAAGGATTGAAGAGTGATCAACATACTGGAACTCTGTATGATGACAGCAAGTAAACCTTGAGTAATTGCATAGCATAATAATAGTGTTTCATATTACAACAGTATACTTTTAATAAGGGAAAATACATGTACAGGCATGTAAAATTGCATGGATGATGCATACGATTTTAGGAAAACAATTACATAGACTCTAAATTGATCCATTTACTATAATGTATTATCATGAGTTTCCAGCTCTTGGATCATAGAAGAGATTATTGATAGCTATATATATGTATACACCCTGTACAAATCTTCATCAAAAGTAAGCACCTGATTGCAGCCACTGTCCTACACAATTAATCTTTGCAGGATATACGCAATGGAAGATTGAAAATGGCAACATGCTAGGGATGGTTCAGTTTCCAAACTTTCATGAGAGAATCAATTTATACAATATTTATTTTTTTCCTCCACTATGTGTCCATTAAACAAATTGTGCAGTCATTTATGCTTGGTATCAAATTATTTTGCCTTGATATCTAACAAAACTTATAAGATTACAAGCAATTCCATTTTACTTAGAAAAGAGAAGAGCTAATTCAGAGTGTGAACTTCTTATACTTAGTTTCAAGAGTTACATTTTCAGGAAACTTCTTCACACTATAGGTATAGCCAAGAGTTCATACATATATAGGGAGGGATTATTATGAACTCTTGGTATAGCTATGTATTGGCGGTTAAACAATGTATGGCTTCTTACATGACATTTATTAGCATTATCTGATCATATTGTAAGTATAAAGACAAGATATACCCTAAAGCAGTCAGACAAAATGAACTACCCTAATAGAACAGTCACTTATATACAGTAAAAATCTCTTCACAATTCTTGTATGCTGTATCATTTCTCATGTGAGAATATTACCAATAAAGATTTTACAGTTTGTTATGGCTATGCAGCAGGTGTCTGTGGCTCTCTGTGCATAGCTAGCACAGCGAAACTCACTAATAGTTACGAGTTGACACGATTTCCGTACTTGAAACCTGCCATTTCTCGAGACGAGCTAGACGTACGGATACGAAATAAATTTCGTGATACATTGGATACGCCAATCGTATAAGAATCCGTAACTATTACGGTTTGACACGATAATAAAATGGCCGAGACAACTTTGTCTTCACAAAGCCTAGCTAGGAGTCAAGCGAAATAGAAAGCGACAGTTTTGTGATCACTGCCACAAAGAAGTGTCCAAGTCTACGTATTATCGGCACAAGTTAATGCATACAGAAGACTCGGATCTCGAGGAGGACGCAAGTAGAGAACTTCTGGAATTCCCCGAAAATGGAAACGAAGAGGACTTTGTTGAGATATCTAACGTGAGTTATGTGTGAGCGTGAGTTATGTGTGAGCGTGAAATTGGTTGTAGAAAGAAAATTGGAGAGGGATGACAAGAAATAAGCGCCATCAAAGAAAATTTATACAACTTGAGTTGTTTGAACCGCTAAAACAGCCAGCTGTACAGTCCAACCAGCTCGGAAATTGGCTAGTCCTAGAGAGTGGAATCAGAAATCCCAGTGGTCAATTCTTCGAGCATTTTGATTAATTAACACAATGACCCATTACAATACTCGAGGTAAGAAGTCAGCACACATAATTTCTACATATCACTGCTTCATATACAGGTATGGATGCCAACCGTGGCACACCTCAGGGTTCAGGTCGGACCATTCAATCACGAACTCCACAAGGCCGAGGTAAGAAGTCAGCACACATAATTTCTACATATCACTACTTCATATACAGGTATGGATGCCAACCATGGCACACCTCAGGGTTCAGGTCGGACCGTTCAATCACAGACTCCACAAGGCCGAGGTAAGAAGTCAGCACACATAATTTCTACATATCACTACTTCATGTACAGGTATGGATGCCAACCGTGGCACACCTCAGGATCCAGGTCGGACCATTCAATCACGGACTCCACAAGGCCGAGGTAAGCAGTCAGCACACATGATTTCTACATATCACTACTTCATATACAGGTATGGATGCCAACCGTGGCACACCTCAGGATCCAGGTCGGACCAGTCAATCACGGACTCCACAAGGCCGAGGTAAGAAGTCAGCACACATAATTTCTACACAATATTATCACTACTTATATTTAGGTATGGATGCCAACCGTGGCACACCTCAGGGACCAGATCACAGCTTTCAATCACAGACTCCACAAGGCCGAGGTAAGAAGTCAGCACATGTAATTTCTACATATCACTACTTTATATACAGGTATGGATGCCAACTGTGGCACACTTCAGGATCCAGGTCAGACCATTCAATCACAGACTCCACAAGGCCGAGGTAAGAAGTCAGCACACATAATTTCTACACAATATTATCACTACTTATATCTAGGTATGGATGCCAACCGTGGCACACCTCAGGGACCAGATCACAGCTTTCAATCACAGACTCCACAAGGCCGAGGTGAGAAGTCGCAGACTTAATTTCTGCATATCACTACTTCTCCAATAGATATGGATGCCAACCGTGGCACACCTCAAAGATTAGAGCAACAAATTACTTCAAGGACTCGAGGTGAGAAGGCAACAGGCCAAATTTATTCTGTGTGTTACTTGGGTACCACTAGGTGTGGATAATAGGAACAGTCATTTGGTTGGATTCTATGCGAGATCTAGACAAGAGCAGCATAGTGAACCTGTGACCTCAGCAATTGAGGGGAAACTTGACCAGATGGCTGCTATGATGCAAAGTCAGCAGGAAGCACTATCAAAGTTTGCCATGGACAATCAGGCATTGAGGATGACCGTAGAAGCCTTAAAAGAAGAAGTTGAGTCAATGAGAGAAGAGATAGCAAACTTACAGTCTGCCGGTCAGGAAGGTACCACACCAGACGAAGCACTTGCTAGCTCTAATGATGAACGTCTCGATACCAATTTGAGTGTAAGTACTACAGTATTCATTAACAGTTAATATTAGAGAAGCTTTTATGTAAGTGCTTAAGTATTAGTTGCTGCATCTTACTTGATTGCATTGCCATGTGCAGGTGGATTAATAAACTTTCATTTGTTTATTTACCTTGTGTTGGATTGATACTTCTGCAACCGTTATCATGGCTAACTGATCATATTTGTAGGGAGATGTTAAGAAGCTATATGAAGAATTCGATGCTGATTTTGATTTAGAAGAAAGGTACGAAATAGCAAATGACAACAAATATTGATGTAATTAAACCAGGCGCACGCCCACAGCCAGCCGAAGGCCGGCTGTGGGCGCGCGTCTGGTTTACTGAACTTGTTTCCCGAAAAACGTGTGTGTGTACCTATGTATGTTTGTCTGTACGCACCCACGTGAGCAAACCATTAGCTCAGTGGTAAAAACAGCTTATCCACAACAAGTTAAGGCTAAACAAAGCCTTTAGTGAACCACCGCACTGGTGAGCTTTGGCTTGAAGGTGGTTTCTTTTCCGAGGTTTAAAACCGGCGCAGCAACTCTCCACAGGCTTCGAAATTGGCTTTCCTAGTGGGCTGTTCAGGTGTTCTACAACTGAAAAATGCCGTAGTAGGCCTCATAGGCTCCCAGTAGATGCGTATCTCGCCGTTCTAAAAGTGGGCGTGACCCGTACTTACGCAAACGAAAATGAAGAGCAGCCCGGTGGCTTTAGGGTTTGAGAGATTATATTCGTAGAAGACGGTGTACACTAATAAATTGGGGCAGGTAATGTTGAGTGATAGCTGGTATTAGCTAGTACAGCAAAGAGAACTTAAATTTTAGTGGCAAATTATGGTGAAGTGCATTTGAAATAGTGCTGAAATAACTATTCGATAATTTGCTACTAGCATTATTCGATTCGTTAAAGACTGCCCTTCAAATCGCTGAGCATTGCTCTATTGTTGTCTTGTGTTTGTGATTATATGAGGTGAAGAGCATATAAAGCCAGATTGGATTCGGTAGATTTCAAATTTCACTTTTCTGCAACTCTGCTATTGCATTTTGCCGTATTCTGTGTTTTCAATAATTATTCTACTTAATCATCTTCCTCAACTGTTAGTCATCCATCTCTAAGCAAATAAAAAAAAAATATGAAGGTTAAATCCTGCTTTAACTTTCACCTGTTAATAGAAAGGTGTCTGCAATAAATTAGGGCTATTAACTTAGAGCGATAGCTGATATTAGCTAGTACAGCAGAAAGAACTGAAGTTTTTGTACCTAACTGCACTTTAAGCACCACGTGACGTGGAGCATTTATTAGAATACACATGGAGTGTGTGTGTGTGTGTGTGTGTGTGTGTGTGTGTGTGTGTGTGTGTGTGTGTGTGTGTGTGTGTGTGTGTGTGTGTGTGTGTGTGTGTGTGTGTGTGTGTGTGTGTGTGTGTGTGTGTGTGTGTGTGTGTGTGTGTGTGTGTGTGCGCGCCAATAGTTTAAAAAGAGCCCCGGTAACAAGGTATTAGTTTGTTTGCATAACTACTGTAAGTTATTTGCTACTAGAAACTTATTTAATGATGGTTGAAAATGTAGGAAATGTGGTAAGTCTTCACTCCTTAGTATGTATTGCCAATATGGATCTGGTACCGATACCAGTAATATAGGCAGTGATACTACGTAATGTCAGTATTGGTACTTTTCTACTTTAGAGTGATTCTATTTCAAGATCGTCCTGAGAATTGCTGAGCATAGTTTTAGTGTTGTCTCATCTTCGCCTTGTAGGGATATTCAAAGTTTTGCTTATTCTGTAATTCTGCCGTTCCATTATTCCATATTTTGCCTTTTCTCACCTAATTGTTCATTGTCAAGTGACTCAAGTCGTCTTTTCATTGCACTTGAGAACTGCAGAATTTTGGCTCAAATATTTCAAAAGAAATTTACAGTGACCAGCACTGAAGTTTTAAAATAAATCATCTTCCTCTATAATTCAAGGTTGTTTTAAGTAAATTCTGCATCGTGATTTTCTGAATGATTGGAGTTATAATTATGATTGACCAGCCAACATTTAGGCTGCATTGAAGTAAGAGCAATGTCACCAGGTGATATTTGTACCTTCATGAGACTACACCTAATTGAGACTACGGTACGCATAGTATGCTTTAAAGTTTCGTCGCTAATGAGGTACTTAGACCCTTTATTTACATATTACTAAATTGGTCAGCTTTTAGCAACTCCTGCTGTATATACTTTAAAAATTGATGGAACATGTACATATAGTTTTTTTGTTTAAAATCTGGGATTTGCAAGGCATACTGGTATATATTGTTTGAGTCATGTAACGTAGTACACATTACATATTTTATTTACATATATAGATGTTGGTTATTAATATTAGAGGCAGTTCATCGTTACTACGAATCCCGTAGACGAAAGCTAGTTACTGATGTGAGGCCTGACAGGGTGGCTATTAAAGAAGCCAATGACAGGAACACCAAAGTGAGGAGCAGGCAGAAAGCGGTTAGTTTTCTTTGGGTGCATCAATAAATTTCAATATTGTGGAAACAGTTGTATGATCGTCGCAAGAAGCTATGCGCGACGAAAGAAGAAAAGAAAAGATGGAGAGAAATCATACCAGCCTATATGACTGAAGAGAGTGATGACGGTGAAGGCTCTTACAGAACACATTCACCATCGTGGCGATCTACTGGTTAGTTACATTACATGAATGGTATTTCTTACAACAAGGCTGATTTTATGGTCTCCCTGATAGAACTAGAAGACTTCATTCAAGAGCTGGATCAAAGGTGGACAGTGAAAAGTGTATTGAAGAAGCCCAGAGTAGTGTCTACTCCACTAGTGTGTGAGGCCCCGAGGGGAGCTCCAGCTTGGGCAGTGAGAGCACGGTCAATAAGTCCTACTATGTGTTAACTTATAATTAGTATAGTGTAACAGATGATACATTTTAGGTAACAACTGCTTATCATGATGCACCACAAAATGGTCACCAGTTGCAATCCTCCTATACTGAAGTGGAACAGGTGTGTACACAGCTAAGCTGTATCATTTGTGATTTTATTTTGACCACTACAGGTTGAAGATCCAGCTGTTGCTAGTGGTGGTACAGGTCATGATCAGATGCACGCAGCTTATGATTCTGAGGTACGTACTACGTATGACATAGCAAAAACCTCTTCTGATGGCTATTATCTATTTTCAGAGCCTCACACACTATCCTCTGCCGCAAGATGATTATTCAGATGTATGTGTGTACAGTATAAAAGTTCATATGTTTAGTTTAGCTACACATTGCAAAGGGCTATTCACCTTCACCGTACTATGCTCGCAACATACAGCCTCCACAAGACCAGTACTATCTTCAGGTAAATTAACCTACAAAATCTTCCGTGTGATGTACCTTAACTGGTTGTATTACAGTTCAGTCAACGACCAGATAACAATGATCATTGCATTAACGTAAGTGTCAAATTGTCGATTAGGCTTACATTTACATATTATTGATTTTGTAGCACTAGGAAGAATCATTGCCATCACAGCAGGTGAGTTGTTTGTGTATTATTTGTCATTACTGTAAATAATAAGCATTGCATACTGAATATTGGGTTATTTCAATGGGATTGCTTTATACACTACCATCATGTTAACGTTTGAGAAGAAAGTTTGTTGATTGATACTTTGGCAATACAACAGCAAATCTAAGGCGTTTTGCTTGAAATGTTAAGATTGAGTTTGTGTGGTAAAAGCTTGGCTACATCCATACATTATTGATATGTGACCAAAAGCACAGCTAGTTTTGCAATTTTCTGAAACTTTTTATAATAACTTCTTGGTTATATATAGAGAAAAACCGATGGCCTGGGATGTCCAAAGTTTTAGCCTTAGTTTTAGAAAACAGCAATAGAGTGAAATAATGAATTTGTACATGTCTACAGTATGTGAAAAATAAGCCACAGAAGGTAACGTGTAATCCATCATAACTCATGAAGGAATTGAAGCAAGCCGCTAGGACTTGGCTCCTTTCTTCCTTATGAAATTGAACACCTAGTAAGGTGTAGTGGCTGGGCGTCCTGCATGGTATTGGAAACCTTACAACTATGAAGGCAGTTGATAGCCCACAAATATGCATCATAAGTTGGCCTATGGGACGTGCCTTGTACAAGTGTAGCCACAACCGTGTTGTTAATCCTTATTGTAGTACCTTTGTAACCATTTTCCACTTATGCTAGCGGTTTGGGTGAATTTAGCAGTAGCTTGAAAGAAACATCCAGCCCGCTATTTGAGACATTGTACAAAATTATATGTATATGCTAAATTATTTATTTTTCCTTAGGGTCAGTATGCAACACCTCCAAATCTTGTAAGTAAATTTTTTGCTGTTGAAATAAGTGGTTATTTGGTGCATATTTCTAGGTACACCAAGTTGATTTGGCTGATCCGGTGGTTGCCATATTTGAAGATTCAGACTAACATTTTATTTCTTTTTAATGCACGGAAAATGTAATATCTAGTATACGGAAAATTTAATATACCTATACGGATAATGGCTAGTTTTACGGGATCTAGTTTTACTGGGACGAAGTTCAGCATGCTTTGATACTACTGCGACGGTGTTGCTGGGTGTTAATAGAGGACTGCTGATACGGCAAAGGATGCTTTGATACTACCGCGACGGAGGTACTGGGTGTTGATAGAGAGCTACTGTTACGGTGCCAGACAGAATTCCGTCTCCAAGAAATGGTCCCACGACGAAGCAAGACGACTGATGATACGAAATCTGATACGAACGCTGTATCCACTCGTAACCAATCCACGACGGTATGTTATACGTACAAGGACAAGGTCGTCATAGACTACCAGTTTCGCTGTGTAGTTTGTCAGCTGAGCAGTTGCAGACTGTCACAAGACATGTGAGCTCTCAAATAGCAATCAGTTGTGATTTATTTGCTCTTTATAGTGTGTAAAAGCTGAAATCATCTGAATTTGCACAAAACTTTAATCAGCAGTTGTAGTTTTTGCGGCAATAAATGTCCGATATTTGATACGCCTACATGCATGCGCTTACAGATTTAATAATCTAATCCAAAACAGCTAAGCTGTAAAAAAAGTGTGCGGCCCTCAGAAAGGCTATGGTGAAAAAAGATGTGAAATCCAAGGTGGCGGCCAAGAAATGGCTGTGATGGTAGGTTAATGGTAAAAATTTTAATAATGACAATTCAGGTAAATTTTGTGAAGTGGCACAAAAATTCACCTGAATTGTCGTTATTAAAATTTTTACCATTAACCTACCATCACAGCCATTTCTTGGCCGCCACCTTGGATTTCACATCTTTTTTCACCATAGCCTTTCTGAGGGCCGCACACTTTTTTTACAGCTTAGCTGTTTTGGATTAGATTTCATTTCTTTTTGTATTTGTATACCCCAAAGCCGGCCTATGGCCAGCTTTGGGACTTTTTTAACCTATGTTTTTTTTCTTTACTACAGGAAGAAGAAAAGATGAAGTAGATGTACTTTAAATATTTTATCAGTAAATGTACAAACTATATATATAATACATATGTGACCGGATTTGCGAAAGGGGTCTTCCACACACATCCAATTTGCCAACTTTGACAATTGATAACTTCTGATTGGAAAGAGCTATTACCTTGAAATTTGGACAGTGGTGAGCACCACTATAGCTGAATACATGGTGAAATTTTCAGCTTAATATGTTACTTGAACACTGAGTTATGGTCTCCAACGTTTACAGAATTGGATGAGTGTGGAAGACCCCTTTTTGCAAATCCAGTCACATATATTGATTACAGAAATCTCCATGGTGGTTTCTTTGTAACTGAACACTCTACAAGGTGACTTCTTCTAATTGCTCTCTCTACAGGGTGAATTGTTTGTAGCTGATCGATCTACAAGGTAACTTCTTCTAGCTGATCTCTCTACAGGGTGATGTGTTTGTAGCTGAATTCTGTACAGGTGATTTGTTTGCAGCTGAGATCTTTACAGAATGGTTTATTTGTAGCTGAACTCTCTAAAAGCTAACTTCTTCTAACTGATCTTTCTACAGGGCAATTTGTTTCTGGCAGAATTTTCTACAGGGTGATTTCTTTGCAGCTGAACTATCTACAAGGTAACTTCTTCTAGCTGATCTCTCTACAGGGTGATTTGTTCGTAGCTGAATTCTGTACAGGTGATTTGTTTCAGTTAAGCTCTTTACAAAATGGTTTCTTTGTAGCTAAACTCTCTCCAAGGTAACTTCTTCTAACTGATCTTTCTACAGGGTGATTTGTTTGTAGCTGAACTATCTACAAGGTAATTTCTTCTAGCTGATCTCTCTACAGGGTGATTTGTTTGTAGCTGAATTCTGTACAGGTGATTTATTTGCAGCTGAGCTCTTTAAAGAATGGTTTCTTTGTAGCTGAACTCTCTACAGGATGATTTGTTTGTAGCTGAAATCCCTACAAGGTAACTTCTTCTAGCTGATCTTTCTACAGGGCGATTTGTTTGTAGCTGAGTTCTCTACAGGGTGTTTGTTTGCAGCTGAATTCTCTACATGGTGGTTTCTTTATAGCTGAACTCTCTACAAGGTGACTTCTTCTAGCTGATCTCTGTACAGGGTGATTTGTTTGTAGCTGAACTCTCTACAGGTGATTTGTTTGTAGCTGAACTCTCTACAAGGTGATACTTCTAGGTGATCTCTCTACAGGATTCCTTGTTTCTAACTGAACTCTCAACAGGGTGATCTGTTCATAGCTGAACTTTCTCTCTGGGTGATTTGTTTGCAGCTGAACTCTCTAAATGGTGGTTTCTTTGTAGCTGAACTCTCTACAAGGTAATTTCTTCTAGCTGAACTCTCTACAGGGTGACTTGTTTCTAGCTGATCTCTCTACAGGGTGATCTGTTCATAGCTGAACTTTCTACAGGGTGATTTATTTGCAGCTGAACTCTCTGCAAGGTGAATTCTTCTAGCTGAATTCTTCTAGCTGAATTCTCTACAGAGTGATTGATTTTTTGCAGCTGAACTCTCTACATGGTGGTTTCTTTGTAACTGAACTCTCTACAGGGTGATTTGTTTGTAGCTGAACTCTCTACAGGGTGATCTGTTCGTAGCTGAACTCCCTATAAGGTAACTTCTTCTAGCTAATCTTTCTACATGGCGATTTGTTTGTAGTTGAGTTCTCTACAGGGTGATTTGTTTGCAGCTGAACTCTCTACATGGTAGTTTCTTTGTAGCTGAACTCTCTACAATGTGACTTCTTCTAGCTGAACTCTCTACAAGGTGACTTATTTCTATATAGCTGAACTCTCTACAGATGATTTGTTTGCAGCTGAACTCTCTACATGGTGGTTTCTTTGTAACTGAACTCTCTGCAAGGTGACTTCTTCTAGCTGATCTCTCTACAGGGAGATTTGTTTGTAGCTTAACTCTCTACATGATGGTATCTTTGTAGCTGAACTCTCTACAAGGTAATTTCTTCTAGCTGATCTCTCTACAGGAGGATTTGTTTGTAGCTGAACTCTCTACATGATGGTTTCTTTGTAGCTGAACTCTCTACAAGGTGATTTCTTCTATAGCTGATCTTTCTACAGGGTGATTTGTTTGTAGCTGAACTCTATACATGATGGTTTCTTTGTAGCTGAACTGTCTACAAGGTGATTTCTTCTATAGCTGATCTTTCTATAGGGTGATTTGTTTGTAGCTGAACTCTCTACATGATGGTTTCTTTGTAGCTGAACTCTCTGCAAGGTAACTTCTTCTAGCTGATCTCTTTACAGGACAATTTGTTTGTAGCTGAACTCTCACATGATTGTTTCTTTGAAGCTGAACTCTCTACAAGGTGATTTCTTCTAGCTGATCTTTCTACAGGGCGATTTGTTTGTAGCAGAACTCTCTACAAGGAAACTTCTTCTAGCTGATCTCTCTACAGGGAGATTTGTTTGTAGCTGAACTCTCTACACGTGATTTGTTTGCGGCTGAATTCTCTACATGATGGTTTCTTTGTAGCTGAACTCTCTACAAGGTAACTTCTTCTAGCTGATCTCTTTACAGGGTGAATTGTTTGTAGCTGAACGATCTACAAGGTAACTTCTTCTAACTGATCTCTCTACAGGATGATTTGTTTGTAGCTGAACTATCTACAAGGTAACTTCTTCTAGCTGATCTCTCTACAGGGTGATTTGTTTGTACCTGAATTCTGTATAGGTGATTTGTTTGCAGCTGAGCTCTTTACAGAATGGTTTCTTTGTAGCTGAACTCTCTACAAGGTAACTTCTTCTAGCTGATGTATCTACAGGGTCACTAGTTTGTAGCTGAATTCTCTACATGTTGGTATCTTTGTAACTGAACTATCTACAAGGTGACATCTTCTAGCTGATTTTTCAACAGGGTGATTTGTTTGTAACTAAACTCTCTACAAGAAAACTTCTTCAAACTGATGTCTGAACAGGGTGAATTGTTTGTAGCTGAACTCTCTACAGGGTGATTTGTTTGTAGCTGATCTCTATACAGGTTACTTTTTTCTAACTGATCTCTTGAATTCTGTTCAGGGTGACTGCTCTATTAGGATGACTGCTCTATTAGAGTATCTCGATCTCGCACTTGCTACACCAAGTTGGATTTCGTGTTATAACTCCGTGGCTTTAAGTCTGATTCTTCTACACCATTGAAGAGCCTTTCTAAGATGATAACTCCATCTGTACAGCGATTTTCAAAGCATTACCCCAAGCGGTTTACCTGGTAGGCGTGGCAAGCAGTGGTTTTTTATTAGCTAATCTCGATTGCGTAATTGTTACACACTGTTGGTTTTTTCGTTGTATCTTCCTGGTTTTTAGCTCGATTTCTTTCAAACCACAAAAGGTTTGAGGTTCAATAGTTAACCTATTCACCCACCGATTTTCAGCTTCTTCCCATACGCGGTTTACCCTGTAGGCGTGACAACATATTGGTGTTATTTTTCGTGAATAATCGCTCATAACTCTTTGCCTGTTTATCGTATTCCAGCCAAAGTTGGTACAGAGATGCGCCTTTATACCCCCCTTCTGTGTGCCACATTTCAAGGCGATCGGATAAGGCGTTTGCGTTTTATAGCAGTTTTTGTAAGTGTGCGAAAAGAGGAAGAAGAAGAAAAAAAACGAAGAAACTAAGCTAGGGTCCGCAATCCGAAAAATCAACTTTCACAAATCGATCCCCCTACCATTGTGGGATGTTCATTGTAGTATCCCATTGCTAGATCCACCATGAAACCGGAGGCACGGTTGTTGTCTTCACAGAACTATCGATTTTAGTATTTCGTGAGATACAAAAATCACTTTTAAAATTTCTGGCTCCACACAAAGAACAGGATAGAACTTGCTGCTTAGCTAGATATTATCTAGAGTTCATGTAGTTAAAAGTACGCACAGTAATAAGCAAATGATTCACTGGGTTCCCGGCACAGGGTTGCTTTCTCTCAAAAAGCAGAAAACGAAACACGAATTTTCGAATTCAAACTGCCCTACCAGCCAAGACAAGAAAAGCCAACTCTTCCTCATAGTGATGTGATAAGGTTGGATGCATAGTCTGTCTATGCTGTTAGTTTGGAAAGGATCTGAGACTTCTCACCATCTGGGTGAAGAACGTCAAAATTTTCGTGCATCATTTCAAGGGATTCTCTCAATGGTACCAAAGTGCTTTCCGGTACTTCTGATGCCACACTGGTCACTTAATTTTGTTTAGAATGATGATAAATGATGGTTCAAAACGTTTGGTAGTAGTAGTAGTTGGTGTTTCTGTGATTTCATATGATGCAGTATTCCAGCAGCTCACCAGGAGCTCCACCCAGCTCGAATAAAAAACGAAAGATTTTGTGCATTTTTCAGTTTGTTTTGGGATGTTTTGCTGCATAATGGCGATGTAGGGTGATCTAGTGAAGATTTGAAGCTGCTGTGGAACGTTAGGGGTGAAGTCAAATTTAGACGATTTTGCTGCCTCCCTTGATGCATAGCTTAGAGCGAGGCGTGGAAGCTGTGGATGAAATAATAATTGACAACCGCTATTATCAAACGTTCAGGGACATCTTTTCCCATAGTTTTAGTCTATAATTGATGATTGTTGTGGCTGCAGAAGCGCTGGAAATGGGTAGAATTCGCAATACAATTCTTTGATGCTGCAAAAAATTTTGACGCTCGTCACCCAGATGGTGAGAAGTCTCAGATCTTTTCCAAACTAACAGCATAGACAGACTATGCACCCAACCGTATCGAAACACTATGAGGAAGAGTTGGCTTCTCTTGCCCTGGGTGGTAGGACAGTTTGAATTCGAAACTTCGTATTTCTTTGTCTATTTTTTTCAGAGAAAGCAACCCTGTTCCGGGCATCCAGCAAACCATTTACTTATTTCTGTGCGTAGTTTTCAACTACAACAACTCTGGATACGATTTGGCTAAGTAGCAAGTTTCATCCGGTCCTTTGTGTGGAGCACGAAATTTTAAAAATAAATTTTACATCTTGTGAGATACTGAAAATGATATTTCTGTGAAGACAACAATCGTGCCTCCGGTTTCATGGTGGATCAAGCAATGGGATACTACAATGAACATCCCACAATGGTAGGAGGGTTGATTTGTAGAAGTTGATTTTTCGGATTGCGGACCCTAACTAAGCCAATTTTTGAAGTCGCATATCTCGGGAACGCTTGAAGCGATTTAGCTCAAATTTGGAATGTGGAGTGCTGAAGGTGGAGGGAGTGTCCACAGCGAAATTCGTGTTGTTTCATCAAGGCAGCACAGAGCTACGGAGGTGCGAAAATTGCGTTTTCTTTCTTCCTGTCAATATACTCACGGGGTTGCGCGCCGGCTTCTTGGGCCGCACGACACACTACCGTGTGTCTTGATTACTGAGGCATAGAATCGATTTATAAGCTGAAACTTGGTGGGCTGAACCTTGAGTGATTACCCTAGCTGCATGCCAAATTTCATTCAAATCCGTGCATTTATTGTGCTTTGCGAGCTACAGTCCGAAAATCCATACTGTTGGCCAAAGCGTCATGCGATTCGGACACATGCTTATTGGCTCGCCAAACACACAGTCCTTGAAGAAATCCTACGAAACTTAGTGGGCTAAATAGTGAGGGTCTAAGGTAATAGCAATGCAAAATGCAAGGGAATACGTTGCATAGTTTCTGCGTACGCACTGTAAATTCAGAAGTGTGAAGTTCATACTGATGGTATGACTCCTGCGGTCGCTTAGTGTGATGCTCATACTTCTGAAATATGAGCATCACACTAAGCGACCGCAGGAGTCATACCATCAGTATGAACTTCACACTTCTGAATTTACAGTGCGAGTGTCCGAAAATTCCTGGTGGCCGAACATCGGTGGCTTACTCTAGCTATACAAGTCCAAATTTTCAGTAGAAAAGTCCATCAGCTGCAGTTTACTAAAATACCACTAATAAGTAGCAATAGCTATATATCAAGCTGAACTAAATCTCAAATTAAGCTCCGAGTAACTTATTCAGTAAAAGCAAGATCGAGATATTCTAATAGAGCAGTCAACCACTCTAATAGAACAGTCACTCTAATAGAACAGTCACTCTAATAGAACAGTCACTCTAATAGAACAGTCACCTTTACATTTTCTTTTAAAAGCTACTTAGTTCATTTACAAAAACGTAGTGAGATCATCTAAACTTGATTAAATTATGAAATTGAGGCACTAAGCCACTCAGACCCCCATGAATAACATCCATGCTTTAACTTCATGCAATGTGTAAATTTAATTCCACCCAAAACAGCTTATAGCTGCAAAAAAATGTATGCCCAAGTAAAGTAGAGTTAACTGCGACAAAAAGCAATGATATCATAGTGCAGCCATGTGTGAGGTATGGAAATATTAATCAGATGATACATTATTGTTGAAGTATTAATAACAACTATGCATGTGATGCTGCTAGCTTTTAAGTGTGTTAGCATCTTCATAAATGCCACTCAAATTTGATTCTCAATATAGCAATAGATTCTTTGATGTCAATAAATAGTTGGAGCTTGGCCGCCTTTCCTGTATAAGGTAATGCTATGAACAAAAGAAAGGCAAACTATTTATTGCTATCAGAGAATCTATTGCTTTATTGAGAATCAAATTTGAGTGACATTTATGAAGATGCTCACGCACTTAAAAGCTAGCAACATCACATAGTTCTCATTAATACTTTCACAATAATATTGTATTGTCTGATTAATATTTCTATACCTGACACATGGTCACACTATGTTATCATTACTTTTTGTTACAGTTAACTCTGCTTTACTTGGACAAGCACTTTTTTATAGATATAAGTTGTTTTGGATGGGATATATACATGTATTCATAACACAAATTATGGGTTTCAAACATACCTTTACAATGCTGCCAGTAAAGCTAAAAGTACACATACACATTATGGTAACAAGAGGGTAAAAGAAATTACCAGTTGTTGGTGGTGAGCTGGCATATACATGGTATACCAAGCTTATGAAACATGATCTCTGTTCCTAGATAATGAAGATGGCAGTGAAAGTTCTCATGGTAAGTACTGTTAGAATCAACATTACCAACTTTACTAATATGTTAATATTTTAGAGCATTGTGCAGTCGAAAAGTGTATGATTGAGTAATTAGCAGATAGCATAGGATATCTGATTGGTTTCACAAATACTGCTGCCATTTCTCCGAAGAAGCAAACCCCCATCACTTCAAATGCAAGGAGCATCAGTAATAATATAATATATTGTAGCTTTACTTCTGTAGCTGTTTAGCTGTGATTCAGCAGTGATCATAGTTTAATGTGTGCATGTAAGCATCCTTGCATGTGATTTATCTATCATGTTCCATAGTTTTATGGTATAGTTACTTATAAGCCTGGGTCGAATATGCCAGCATTGTAGGCTGCATAATGCAAACATACTAGGTGAATATTTCATGCCATGGAGCTTAATTAAGTCCCTGTAAATAGATCAACATTCCCTAATAGAGCAGCCAGCAGAAAATTAAAGCTGCAATCAAATGTAATGGCTCCTTAGATCAACCCTCTCTTTATTCGAACTGTCACTTTGTAGTGAAAAACTCTAAAAGAGTATTCATGATTAAATTATTCCAAAGAAATGCTGTTAACCTAGGAGGCAAAATGGGAGCAACTGAACCTTAAAATTTGGGGAATTCCTGAAAGCAGTTTGGGAAAAATTTTAAACATATTTGACTCAGGCCTAGTTAGTTAATGAAGCTAAATATTATTCAGAAAAATGTACATAATTATAAGGTGAGTGTGATCCTCCGTTACATGCAACAGTAGAAAGGTGTTAATTAAACATTTGTGTGGGCCAGTGTTTGAATTGCAAAATAACATAAAGGTATACTAATTTCTCAGTGCAGAGACTGGGGGTTAAGTTAGCTAACACTTCAAGGGATGTAATTTTAACCATCAGCGTTTAAGTCATAAGTTTGCAATATGTACAAGCCCAAGGCAAGGATTATTCCCTATGCCCAAAGTCAGTATTTTTGGTCACAACTAGCAGTCTCACTTCTAACCCTTGGATGCTGGAGGCTAATATGACAAAAGAAACTTATTACTGTTCTATACAGTAGAGTATAAATGTATGTACTTCACTTGACTGTTCAATTAGAATGCATGTATGACTGTTGTATTAGAGTAAATTGATCTGGAACCAGATCCTGTATTTTTACATACACTGCTGAGATAGTTTGAGACAACTCTCACTTTTACACCTGCGATATTAACTGCATAAAAATCTGTTTTGTCATGAAATCGCTGCAACTTGCCAAGCAGCTAACAAAGTATACTATTCAAAGTTCTGAAAAAATTTTACAAGGTACCTTTATTTACCTTAAATCCGAGCTTTGGTGCATGTGGACATGGTAAGGATAATGTGTATATATGTATGTAAACTAAATACAGATACCTCAGGTCTAGAGAGGCTATATTATAGCTACTTGCTCACTGCATTTCTGTGCCATATTATCCTTTGAGATACTGAGCTGCATTTTGCAGCAGTGTCCAGCATTTGTTGCAAAAAGGCCTTTGGCAGTACTAAATCTATTCTTGATGGATAAAAATGATGTTCTTTGTATCATTTCTAAAGAATTATTTGGTTGACATATTTGGTTACACAATCATGCATGTGGAAATAGGTCACACTGCTTGAAGTTTCTTAGTTTACTAGAGTGGTATATCCCCAGTATATGGAACAGTTAATTGTTTGGAATTTTAGTAGCTTTTCAGTAAACCTGCATTCACTGATGTTTACCGAGAGTTTAAAACTTAGTAAAACAATTATGTTCCATATACTTAAAGTTACTGACATTTTACTATCAGTATAACTGGGCACAACTACAGTAAAGCAGCTTAACAAATTAGTAAACTAAGAACCTTCAAGCAGTGTCAGGTACTTACAATCGACTTCTCTGTTCAGAGAACTCTGCACTGTTGTATCACATAATACTTTGTAACAATTAGGTCTTAGCAAAACTTCCATAATAAGATTATGGTTAATTGCATTTGTTCACATTAAAAGCTATAGTATACATTTCAACCAAGGCTGCATGTACCTGTCAATTGCATGGGTAGCTAATATGCAGTTGAGACCACTGGTACCTACCTAATGGAAATATGCACTTGCTTATTGTAGCTAAGCACCAATAAGCAAGTGCATGCATGGCTCCAGTGGACAAGTGCAACAATTGCACATATGAAGAATTAACACTGTGGTGACTATAAGCAAGGCTCTGTGCTGCATATAGCTAAATGACAAGCATGCAACCTATAAAACATCTGAAGTGGGAAAATGTAACTTAACGATATCAATATAAACATTTTCATCAGTTTAATGGTAATGCACTGCATAGGGCATAGCCAGACTTTAGGTGCATTTGAGAGCATGCCTCCCAGGAAATGTTTTGAAAATAGATTGGAATTTTGTAGCATTTTAGTCAATGAAAATAGCACAATTTTAGGCAGCAAATTCAAGCTCAAGACCAGCTATATGGATGACATGTGGTAAATATCTCCACTGTTACTGCAATTATACCATCTGCATGTGTCTAAATGTATTGGAGTGTCACAGTGAATATGCCTGAGTGATATCAGTAAGGGCAGTGGAGCAGGCCAAAGAGTGCTTCCAAGACAATTAAATTGCACATTACATGAAGTTGAAGCGTGAATGTTATTCATGGTGGTCTGAGTGGCTTAGTGCCTCAATTTCATATTTTAAGCGATCTCACTATATTTTTGTAAAAGAATTAAGTAGTTACATTCAGCTTTTAAAAGAAAATGTAAAGGTGACTGTTCTATTAGAGTAACCGTTCTATTAGAGTGGTTGACTGCTCTATTAGAATATTTCGATCTTGCTTTTGCTGAATAAGTTACCCGGAGCTTAATTTGAGATTTAGTTTTAGCTTGATATATAGCTATTGCTACTTATTAGTGGTATTTTAGTAAACTGCAGCTGATGGACTTTTCTACTGAAAATTTGGACTTGTATAGCTACCAAAATTGTGGACTTTTGCTAACATTGTGAACCTTTTTAATTTTAAATTGTGGACCTTTTCTCTAAGAAGGCGGTTCTTCAGGACCTTCTGGCTACGGGTCTGACTGCAGATGCATTAAAGTAACTCATGGTTGCTAGATACAAAGTGTCCGGAAATGGTGGTCGTTGGAGTAGGTAAACTTTAGCAAGCTGTATCTGCCAGTTGGTGTACATTTCAGACTCCAAATTTTTATCATGGTACTAACATAGACTAAAGTTATATATACTAGAGTTTAGTGGTAATCGGTTCTTTCCTTGCGGAATTATGAGCTGTTGTCCGGCTATAGATTTTTTTTGTCCGGTAATATCGATCGTTTTTTCGGACGGACATTTGGGCTTCGTATTCCTACTTGCTTCAACCGATTGGAGTGATTTTTGGTATGTAAAGTGGCAACGCATATGTCCTCCTATGCTGCAAATATCAGGGCTATGGAACTGTTTGTTTGGTTGCTACAGGTGTCCGGATATAAATTCGTCCGGGAATCGATTAATGACTCTATTCCCCAATAGAACCCTGGCACGAAACAACAACTCGTGTTTAACTATAGGGATTGCTCCGTAGTCCGAGCTCCAATGAGGATGAAAATCGCTGTGGGGTTTGTCCACACGCTGATCATCATGAAAATCTTAGTTTCATAGTATCGTGCGCGTTACATATAAGTAAGTTTTGTGCTGTTTTGTAATCTTTTCAAGCCATGTAATGTATGTAGAATACTTTATAAAATTAAAAAAAACGTAGTGTTTATTTATTTCATTTATTACTGAGCAGGCAGCACTCAGTGCTGATTACCTCAGGAAAAATTTAGCAATTACAAACATAGTTACAATGATTACATGCGTACAGAAGTTGGGTGGAAGGTAGTCACTGGTGCTTACTTTAAAGTGCGCAGTTACTTCACTCAGGTTAGCGATTTTCAGCTCCAGAGCAATTTTCTGGTGGCTGTGCCATCAGCTCGAAAGTATAAACCACTTCAAAATCGGCATAAAAATGTCATAATTGAAACCACAACTCCACCTTAGGTATTGTTGCATCATTGTGGCACCTCCACTTTAGTTGTTTACCTTTATAAGTTGTTAACTTGATGATTTTACTTACTTGACATAGCCACTTGCCTATGGGTATACACCATTGTATTGAGAAGTGTGCAGTAGGTGAAACATATTTGCTCACCACAAGATACAAAGATCGCTGGGATCTGATATGATCTGAAGTTACTCTCATTACATGTACAAACTTGCAGCTAGAAGCAACTGCAGTTTCAAGATAGTCTAGATTGCTAGATGGCTTCCTGATTCAATTGTGCCATTTTTCCCTTTAAAATGTATGGGGAGCCCCGGAGAAAAAATGTACCTTTTTAGAGTTTTTAAGCACTGTGCATGCCAAAGTAGCTAATTCCAACCCAACAAACTATGTATTTCTGAGATCAGCAATCAATACTCTATCTATTGAGCATATAAAAAGCCCATTTTTCCAAAATTTAAAAATTGGGCTGGAATGCCTATAGGCTATAAGTAATAGCTAAAAATCCATTGTGGTATATATCTAGCTATAGGTAATGAAACCATTCATGCATGCAGCTAGATAATTAAGTGTTCAGCTAGATACTATAAGTATGTTTAGATATATTCACCTACCAGTGCTGACAGTTGACTTGTACAATAATATTACAACTGCAACGTCAGTTCCAAATAACTACTGTGCATTGGCTAATTAATCCTCTACTTTTCTGTTTTCCCTGTAGAAAAGAAACGAAAACTACCCAAATGGGCAAACACCAATACTCAAAACCAGGCTTTAGGGCTTGCCTTTGTGACTCAATTATAACAATACTGCAGTTGAATGTGAAAGAACAGCCTATAGCTAGTTGTGAAAAAAGTGTGGCTATCGAAATCAGACTATAGTGTGAAAAAGATGCTATATCAAAGGGCTACAGTGATAGTACCAATTAAGAAATGGCTACAGTGATAGTAGTTTGTAACATTCCAAATTGATATCACTGCAGCCATTTCTTGGCCACCACACACCCTTTGATATCATGGCTTTCCACCCTATTCTGCTTGCACTCTTTTTTCACAGCTTGGATGTTTTGAGTTTACAGCAGTGTTTGAATTGTGTGGGGGTATGAGCGTGACCATAGACTTTGATTGTTATTACAGGTTTTTGCAATTGAATTCGTCCGGTTTGCAATTGAATTCATCCCGTTTGCAATTGAATTCGTCGGTTTTGCAATTGAATTCGTCCCATTTGCAATTGAATTCGTCGCTTTTGCAATTGAATTCGTCGCTTTTGCAGTTAAATTCGTCCATAACAAGAATGGCAGCTGGAGCAAACATGAAAACATGATGTAGTAGCTGCTACAAGAACTTGTTCAAGTACAACAGTAGTAAACAACTCTTTATAAGGCAATAATTCTTCCTCTACAGCCTCTCCAACAACATTCCAAACTCTACTACGCAATTCGCGATGGGTGTGGTCACTCGCGAGCAAGCTAATTAACTTGTCAGACAGCTATCAACTTCGCGTACTACCAGCTTCAATTACCTTCTAGTGTCTCAAGTGTAACTCTCCAAGGCATAAATAGTTCATCTCTTAATGAACGGGTTGGTTTCTTGGAGCCATTTTGTTTATGACGAATTGTAATGCAAACGCGACGAATTCTATTGCAAAACCGACTAATTCAACTGCAAAACCGACGAATTCAATTGCAAAACCGACGAATTCAATTGCAAACGGGACGAATTCAATTGCAATACCGACGAATTCAATTGCAAAGGCGACGAATTCAATTGCAAACGGGACGAATTCAATTGCAAAGGCGACGAATTCAATTGCAAAAACCTGTAAAGTGCAACAAGAAAGTATACAAGTCACTAATCCGATTAGCAACAATGTCCATACACTGGTGAAGATTTAATTTGCATGCTGATTATTAAGTCTGAATGCTACATATTAATAAGTTATAGTCAACTTCAGTTTTAGCTACTGAAATGACCTAAAAATTAAATGTCTGACTATCTCACAATCACATACACATCAAGAGTTCATCTTGCTTGTATCATTAAAAGAATAAAGTTTTAAAATGTTATGTTTCCTCAGTATCATGCAGTTTCATACATTTATAGTAACCAGTTATAACTAGCTAGCCAGCTAAAAGGTTAGCTATGGGCCACCATTAACGATGCTATACACAAATTGAACAAGAGCATGTGGTAATCAGTAATGGTCATGGGTACTCATGTAGTTCAGTTATGAGCTTATATATAGTAAATAGGCACCCGCCTATTATGCTCAAATTTTTACCTATTATGCTATGCTGCTCTGCTCAAAAATTTTACCTATTATGCTCACATTATGTTCAAGCTAGCTTTATGCCTCATTTCCCATGTTTTGCTAATAAAAATTTGCAGTTATGGGCACATAATAAGTGGCTAAAGCACACCTTTACTCTTCAAAATGCATGTGACAGATAAGATCGATATACTCTAATAGAACAGTCAGCTGCCTGATTGTTCTATTAGAGTTATTGACTGTTCTATTAGAGTATATCGATCTTTTTCTGTGATACTTATTTTGGCCATCATGGATTTGTAGTATGGCTCAAATATACTTCCTATTATACTAGCATTATACTCAGTGCTTTCAGGTACTTATTATGCTCATACTTATGCCAGCATAATCGGCGGGTCCCTATTAAATAGTAAATTGTCATGTAGAGAGGACCATGTACATTTCATTTGTAAAAATTCCTAGTAGACTAAGTGGTACCTACCCATGGATAGTCGTGCAGATGCAAGTTATCATACTAAGCAATTGCAACTCTAGAGAATTATTAATAGTGTACATGTAGCTAGTGATTGTTCTATTAGTATATGAAATAGGATGGATGGCTGTGGTATTTAGGGGTGCGAGCATTGTAAATAGGAAGGAGTAAGTAAAATAGTGCTCGGCTTCGCCTCGCACTATTTCCTTCCTGTTTACAATGCAAGAACTATTAATCCCGAATACCACAGCCATTGGTTCTATTGCAAATTAATCTGACAATAGCAACTGTTGCTAGGCAACATGAATTCAAAAACAACCACTGCAAAAGACCAGTCACACTTAGCAACCGTTGCTATGGCCTCAAAATAATTTTTGCTTTAGCAATGGTTACATAGCCACCATTGCTAGACAACCACATTGTTGCTATGCCTTGGGGTATCTATCACTATGGTAACACTAGTTGTCAAGTTGGACATTTACTTGTAATAGAAACACACCACAGTACTTCAGCCAATCAAATTAGTATAATATATTACAGATTTTTGTCAAGGGATCTTGACAAACAACTAATTCTATTGGCTAATAGCTTGATGTATTTCTGAATCAATATAATACGTCAAGCTGCTATTGATAGTATTGTAACACATTCACTTGTCGGATTATAGTATTTTAATGACTGCACCATTAGAGTATATCTCGATCTTGTGTAACCATAATTATGGAGTTGTTTGGGGTAAATTGAGGAGGGGGAACAGCCCCAGATATGCCATTGTAATAATATAGATTGATGTACTCATGCTGATTTTGTCTTTGCTAATAAATTATCAGCAGCACACAGGCCTGCGGCTGGGCTTTGCTTGCTACAGAGTTGTTTAAAAATTATGATCAGTGCCAATATTGGCAATGCCCAAACCTTTAAGTGACTGAATATTATTGAAATCGGTATAGTGTTATTGCTTTGATGGAAGTAAACACAAACAAATTGGTTGTTTACAAACTTGAGAGAAATTACAGTGGCAGATCTAAAATTTATAAAAAGTTTATTTATTAAAATTTATAGAAAGTATAATAATTATTGCTAAGATTAGAAGGTCTGCATGGGTATATGCTCCCATGAATATTATAATTAAAAGCTCTGAGACTGGACTTTAGGAAACTTTTAGCTTATAAAAATCCCGTATATATGTTATGAAGCTAGGGTAGCTTTGATCACTTAATTGGAATACATTAAATGCTCTATTGTATTAGATTTTTAATGAAATGTGAAGTGAAAAGTAAAGTGTTGCTGAGCCGGGTTTAGTAGTTATAACACAGTAGTGTAGTTGTAGTACCTACTGGATACTGCTGAAATGTAGCGAAATAACAAGGCTGGCTGATGATCAATACCAACAGCATAGCTACTAAGCTAGCTGCTAGCGTGTTGCATGCACTGAACTATAGCCTATATCTAAGAAAGGGTTTCAACCACATTTTTAGAGACCCAACTACACTGATATTTTATCCCATACTAGAAACTCCTGACTTTTCTTCACCATTTCAGATTATAATACATATTAATTAAGCCATTCTAGTCCATACTGACCATGATGCATTGACTTGGCTACAGAATTCTAGATCACTATAGAAACAGTTTACCAGTACTAATAATTATCTTAGGGATATCACTAGGACAAAAGCACAGTAATACAGATGCTTTGTCTACATATAATGCTGTAACAGGAGATGTTTTGGTTGGTTGGACACAAATGGTGGTTACACAAGACAACTACGTATATAGTGTTTGATAGAGGAGTATTATGAAATTATGACCAGATTATGACAAGATTGAAACCCTGTTGTGCTAAGTGCTACTGCACCATCAAGGTTGTATAATAGAATCTTCCTGGCAAGGAAGAGAAGTTTGATACAAAGAATAATAATTGTTATACTCTCATGGATTATTCCTGTGATCATGCATAGCAAGGAGTGAATGGGAACAGATTTTAGTAACAGTGATAGTTCAAAATGAATGACCTCCCCACCTTTGAGATAAAAGCTGCACTATATAGCCTATATAGTATAAAAATGTTGGAAAGGGATTATAGTGTAGACATAAGTCACATGACCTTGCATGGGTAAAGCAACTGCTCCTTAATTTTGCTATTTTCTAGAATTGCCTCTGAATTAACAAGTGTTACCTATTACTGGAGATTAAGTTAGTGAGAATGTACTGTAATTTAACTGGTTAAATAACAATGTTCTATATGTATTCTTAGCTAAGAGTACACAATCATGTATGCTGATATACAAGTACTGCTTTTAAAAAATGAAACTTTAATTGGATAATATTTGTTTAACGCATGTAAATCCCATAAAAATGTTTTAATCAATGGTCTTGTGCCACCAACGGTTCTTGATACTCACGATAGTTGAAAGTAACCTCAGGAATATTAGCAAGCTCAAATCTTTGATCAGTAGGTGACTTGGTAAGTATCCATCCTTTAACTGTGTTCACACCTTGTTGTATCTTGTCCCTGATCACTCCACCATACATGTAAGTGATGATGTGGTACACCACAATAAGAGTGAAGTGAACTGCAACCATAGCAATAACAGTGTTAATAGCAATTAAACTGGAATTGTGCTGAACCAAAATATACAAGATCTGGAGGTTAAAAACAAGTAAAAGTTCTTGATAGTTATGAAACCAACTTTTGAAAGGATGCATTATTCCAGTAATCACACAAATTGCAGCTACAACAATGCTGCCAACCATCAGATTATTATTAGCTTCTAATGCAGAAATCCCAAGGAACACTGCTCGTATCACAAGCTGTAAACCAGTCCAGTAATAAAATCTATCTTTATATGGTCCTTGATAAGCATCCAATAGTGGCTTAAATTTGTTGATGTAATGGAATCTCTGGAGTGGCCTGCTAAACAACAAGATAATGGTAAAGGGTACTTGTATCAGGAATATGAAGAGACATGTTATGAATAAGATGATAAATCTTACTCCAAGTAGTGGCACATTAGCATCTACTGACCACACTAATGTAGACCGTTCACTGGGTAGTTGAGTGATGGTGGTATAAGAGAACAAGACAATGGATACTGCGTGGAGTATTTTAGTATAGGACAATAGGAATAGTGTAGCAAGAACTGGTAGTGCTCTACGTGCAGTGAGCCTCTGTATTGTAGTGGAGTAACGACTTGTTATGATGAGTAATGTAGCAATGAAGATGAGGTAGAAGGGAAATGATAATTGTAACCACATCTTAGCATAGTCATCCATACCATTGTAGAAACATGATGGAATACCCAAATCAAGATTTACTAATGAAGTAAAAATGTAAGCTGGTGCAGATTTATGAAAGAATATAGATGAATTGATACCAGCAATATTAGCATACAAAATAAATGCATTAATAATTCCATCAGTCACTGTGAGGTTTAGGAAAAAGAGAATTAATACTAATACAAGACCCACAATTGCAATAGGAATGATGAGCAACACGTAGACACTAGAACAATGCTGACATTGGGAGGAAGCAAAAATGGTACTGAGACCTTGTTGACATTTTCCACACAAGACACCGGATCTGTTGAACTGACATTGTGAGTTTGGAGTAGAAAAATTAAGGTGTGATGGATTGGCTAAGCAATATTGGAATGGACACTGTACTGAAACATGATACGTGTAAGAGTTATTGTAAGATGTAGCTGATATCCAGCTGTTTGTAGGACGTAGTATAGTTTGATCATTAATGTTGCAACTTTTCACTTTAAATTTTACAAATTTTGGATAACAAGCACATTTTCTATTTGATGCAATGAATCCAGCTGGGCATGGAAGTTGTCTAATGTAAAATATGTTTAAATGCTCATCTGAGTCTGTATCAATTTTTAGAAATAGTGCACACCAAGTATCAGCCGGAAATGTTACTGTATAATTCACTCTTGTGCAGTTAGCTACCACAAATGGTAAACTTTCAATGTCAGTAACAATACACGGTGATATGTGTAGTTGATTGATGTACCTAGAGTGTGAAGTCAGTGTTATTTCAGATGTTTCTAACAGCTTGGTATTTATACTAATGTACATATCCAGTGCTTGTCCCGGGTAAAAGTAACCTAATTCATTAATGCTGCAATCAGGATATTTTACAGTGTTACAAAAACAAAGTGTTCTTTGATCAATGCTTTGTGGTGCCATGTTGTAAGTCCCAGAGTTATTGATGTATTTGACAAATTGCTTGTTTACTTCAACTGGAGTACTATTTGCAAACAATGAATCTGGAAACCAACGACAGCCAACAAGTGGAATATTTCTATAACATTGATCACTGTAATAAAAATTTTTATTAAAAGTAATAGAATAATTTCTGTCTAGTTGTCCACCATCACTATAATATTGAAAAATGCACATTGGATAAGGTAAACTTATTATCCCAAAAATTGAACACACATAATTCTCAGAGAAGGTTAAGTTAGAGTGTTGTGTGATGATAATGAATTCATTACTGGTTTCTGTAAAGTGTATAATGTGTCTTGCAATATTGTGTGAGAAGTATATATTTCCTCTGTGTAAGACCACAACTAATCGTAGTCTCTCAAACATTTGTGAATTTGAAACAATGCTTCCTTTAGAAGCATTGTTGCTATGAAAGATTACTTGACCCTTAAGTATCAACTCAATATTTGATATATCAATAACATTTCTTCTTACGGTGTTCTAAGATATACTAGCATTTTTTAGCATTAACATTCCAAGCTCAAGGCCTTCCCGTCTCACAGTCAATGGATTTGTGTGACCATTATATCCAAACACACAATCAGAAAGCAATACTTCAATGTTTTCTGTCACTATTAGATAGATACTTGCTGTATTATTAGAGAATTTGCAATTAAAAAACCTGGCTATTGCATTATAATTACCCTTTTCATAATTTTGTATTGAAATTAGTGCAAGGGTGTTAGTATTAGCTATGAACCAGCAATTAATCATAACCAACTTGACCATTGCAAGTTCTGAATCTGTTCTAAATAAAATCAGTGTTTGTTGAAAACCTGCTGAATTATTAAAGAATTTACAATTAATAAAGCGGATTATTGCACTATTTAAGCTTCTGAAGTTAAGGATCATGCCTGAGGCTGGAATATACAAAGGGAGTCCAATAAATTTTAGCTGATTGTCAGAGTTAATAAACTGGCAGTTAACAATGTATGCTGCTATTATACCAGTGATTTCAGTAGCATGTATAAAAATTTGAGAATTATTGCATGAGCTTGGCTGCTGAATAATAGTGTTTGATATCCGCAATACCACCCTGTAAGCACTCTGTTGTGCAGAAAAGTTCACTGAAGCAACTTGCATACATGCAAGCCTTTCATAGTGTGTTTTATAGTGATCTACTGAAATTACCCGGTCATCTTTGTTGGTAAAACTTTCACCATCATCATCATCATATTTCAAATATATTCCTTGACATGTGATATAACTGAAATATGACTGTCCTAATGTGTTGATGATTGTCAGGGGATAGAATGGATTACCAGGATCATGTGTTTGGATATGCAGTCGATAGAGAACTACATTTCTGCATGCTTTAATAAGCAGTGGCCTCACACAGTGTTGAATTATTAAGTTGTTTACTGTGAAACTAGTAACATTAACAACTGTGAAATTAATGGCATCATTGTATTCACACTGGATGACTGCATCTGGTGTTGTACCATTGGTATTATTTCCAATCAGTGTAATGTTATAAACATTTTGTATGATGAGATCAGTGTGAAGGTGATGTAGTCCTGGTAGGAAGAGTAGTTGAGTGTTAGAGGTGAAATATTTGGTGGTATTGAGCAGGTATTGTTGTAGGTTATGACAATGATGACATGTAGTGTTGGGATAGTAGTAATCATCAGGTGCCACAGTGTAGATACTACCAGTTGTAGCACTTTGGAGTAATAACAACAGTAGGCAGTAGCATGGCAATGTAGGAAAACATCCTAAATAATAACATTAATAAATTTGACAACATGTATGCATGTGTGTTTGTACTTTACATGTGAATAATTATGCATTATGTGCTTAATATACACTGTATCAAACCTATCCACAAATCTCATGTGTGTTGTAGTGACACACACACACACACACTCTCTCAGGTATACTATCAATTACTAACCTTGTAGCTATGTGAGTATCAAGCATTTCATATTATGTGACTGATTGTATACTTCAGCAACATAGTTATACACCTGTATACATCATGAACTTTAACAAACACACATTTTTTAGTGGTTATGAAATGTCTTTACCAGAGTACACATGCATACTGTAGTTACATACAGTACAATATGTTGTTCATTACAATAATTATACAGCCAATAATAATTATTATTCAGTTTAGACTGTGCCTACTTAAAATACATATCTATAACATAAACTTGTTTTGACTGCATTTTTACTTTCATATGTTCATATACATACTCATGAATAATATTATTATCAGTAAACAACAACACACTAATGAAGTGATGTATAGCTAGCATTCAAAAGAAATGAAAGTGCATGTGTGTGTGTGATAACAGCACTATAATGTCTAGCAATAGTCTTGGGGCTGCTTAAGTTATGGGTCCATTTAGAGTGCTAGATCTCATCACTAGAATAAATTATATGCAAGCAAACTCAAACTATATAGTATGTACTACTCTTTTATACCTACCCACTATACCTACCCACTATACCTACCCACTATACCTACCCACTATACCTACCCACTATACCTACCTACTATACCTACCCACTATACCTACCCACTATACCTACCCACTATACCTACCCACTATACCTACCTACTTTTGAGGTATTGTCACAATTACGTGTAACAGCTTAATAACATGTCTTGACTTTCTAATAACTCCATGCACCACTATGATTGATGTGGTATGTTTGTTATTCATGGCAATGCAATGAGTGCATAGTACTGTTCTTTATTATTGATTTGCTAGGCAGGCAGCACAGCTGGTTTGCTTAGGATGTACAATCACACAAAATTATGGTGCATAACTAGTTACAATTATGCAATACTATATTACATAGATTACAGATATACTGTTATTATTCAGGTTGAAATAATTATATTGGTTGCTGTATATCATCTGTTGCTACAATTAGTAAGGTTGAAGATGCCAAGATAAACACTCCAGTAATTTTAAATGAACCATGCATGTCCAACATACAATGATGAAGTTCCAACCATATTTTTTTACAGCTAGTTTGGCTGCTGCTTTTGCATGCATAAAGTTTACACAAGCCACCTCAGAGCTAGCCATTTTCATATACCACTGCAACATGTATTATTTTAGTGATCCCATAAGTTTCACTGATATCGATGTTCCCTTGTGTATGCCTTCCACTCCACAACGGTGAGAACACATACATACAGGTTTTGCATTAAGAAATAGCTAATTGTTAGGAGTCTTTCACATACATAGCTTCACTAATCTTTAAGTTATTTGGATTTGAAAGTGCATGCTAACGTGTGTACTAATATGCACATAGAGCAGTTTACATTAATTTTATTAAATTGTGTTGAAAGTCATGTTACTATTCCTATATAATTCACTGCAAATACATACCATAATTACCAAATGTGAGTCTGTCAATATTATTTCCAATTCCATTGATCCATACTAATCTGAGCTTCAACTTGTGTAGTGCTTGTTTATACTGTACACTTCCTTCAAGCGATCACATTTATGGATACCAGTGTGATGACATGTACACAGATGCTATTTCCAACTACTTCATTGAATATTGCAATTCTTATATTATTTGTAATGATGGAAAACCTTCTTCAACACTTATGTCAGACTTCTCATTTAATAGCATATAATAATGTGTGTAAACATATCACAAAACTGCAATGATATGTGGTGGTATTGCAATATTATATGAGGAATATACTGAAAATCTGTTTAGTTGCAATTATATTGTGTGTTTTATATAATGTACAAAGATATCAATTAAGATTTCCTTTTACAAGTTTTGTTCAGTTGTAAAACTGAAATTTATGTCAACTATAGTAGTTTGTTCATAGCTTGACAATATAAGTCTAATCTTATGAACTGTATTATTCGGTTGTCTTAATTGCTTGGAGTAAACAAGTTACGTTACTAATATATCTCTGTATGTGTAAGAGCATACGCAAGAGAAATTTGTATATGATTTGAAATACTTGTGGCAGGTACATTAAGTCTCTGTAAAGTATTTACATACACACATACACCATAATAGTAAATGTCATTTTTTGGTGGATATTAGCTGCATGCATTTTATATACATAGCTACAGTATATAAACTATAGTATGTATACATAAAGAACCTTGTGTGGGAAGACCAAAGCAAAAAAGACCATTCCATAAAACCGCAACATTTCTATATTGGACAGTTATAGAACTTTTTCAATAGGCCACAGTTCTATATAGGGCTGAATGATTGTGACATTCTGCTACTTTCACGATTGTAGGATGCAACGTAATATGATGACTATCACGACGTTATAACTCATGTGCATCAGTGTCATGTATGCACAACTCTGTATGAATTATTTACTACACAGTGAAACTGTTCAACACAATTAAAGTCATAGGTGGTTACAGTTTAATACAGGCAGTATAATAAATAACAGTATCCTTAGAATTCAACGGTTTCTAATGGGTAAGCTTTAAACTACGAAGTAAGATTTATTCACACAATGAGCTGTATCAGGCTTGTTTCTGGATCATGTTCTTCCACAACAGTATGTGCCACCATTTAGAATTTACTGATACATTTGCATGTAATGACAAAACATCACGTTATTTATAATACATATCAACATCATGATGTTCAGAGACAATCACAATTAATGCCACAATCAATTATTACAATCTCCCAGCCCTAGTTCTATATCAGGCAGAAAACTGCCAGGCCTATTTAAGCCTAGCAGTTCTAATTGTTCATCGTTTATTTTCTAATTGTTTTGTGTGTCTTGTGTGTACCTCAAGTTGATGGTCCTCTATACCAGTTAAAGGCACTGCCTAGGTTTGTGCTACATGTCAAATATAGCACTCAAAGAGTGATCCTGAGATGAAATGTAGCACTCGGATTTGCCTCGTGCTATATTTGTCTCACCCACTCTTTACGTGTTATATACTCATGGTAGTGTTTACTGTATTCACATTTTTCCCTATGAACACATTATTGTATTTCCAGAATGTTACTGATTGTTTACACGGTGCTACTGCTGCCGTTATTTCAAAGTGCCACAACTGGTAGGGTCTACATTGTGACACCTGATGATCACTACTATCCTAACACTACATGTCATCATTGTCATAACCTACAACACTACCTGCTCAATACCACCAAATACTTCACCTCTAACACTCAGCTACTTTTCCTACCAGGACTACATCACCTTCACACTGATCTCATCATACAAAATATTCACAACATTTCACTCATTGGAAATAGTATGGCTAATGTTACAATGCCAGAAGCAGTAATCCAAAGTGAGTGTGACATTTCAAAGAAAGGTATGGTGTTTGTCAATATCACTAACCTAACAATAGCAAATATGATCATTAATCACTGCCAGGGTCAGTTTCCTAACATTTCTCAGGCAGCAGTACTTATCAAAGAATGCAATAATGTTGTAATGTTTTCAGTGCATATCCATACAAGGGTGTCATGGTTTACTTCATGTGCTGTGATGGTAGTTAACCTCGTAGGAAATATACACTTAAGCCACATCACTTGTCATGGCATATATTTGTACTGCAATGTTACAAGTGTATACAAAACAAATTCTGTTGTTTTAATTAATCATTATCATCTTAATACTGATGACCATTGCAAGTTTCACTTGGTTAACCCATTAGATGTACTTGTATTGCAAAACTCCATAGTAACACTGCAGATATCAAACATGAGTGTTAAAAGTGTATTGTGTACTCCAGCAAATAAGCAGTATATGAATGTATTTCACATCACCGGTAGTGTAGCAGTACTTATCATCAACTGTGAGTTCATTAACAACCATTTCTTTGGAGTATTGCTCTTATTTACTAGTTCAAACAGTGCAACTTTAAAGTTTATTAGTTGTAGATTTTTAAATAATGCAATCAATTTTCAACTAATATCAGTTAAAGCAGAAAATTGCTCAACAGCACAAATCATCAGTTGTGTATTCCAAAACAATAAGAACAGTGATAACATAATATCAATGACTAATGTAAACACAACTATCTCTAGCAGTATATTTCATGACAACCAAAATGTACATGAAATTCTGCACTTAACTAGCAATGCTGTTTTTGAATCTGGAACGCTCATATTGCAAAGTGTTGATTTTTATAACAACAGCATTAGAAACTCTACTTACAGTTATCTTATTCAGGTAACTAACATTGTGTTTGTGCTAACTGGCAACTTGCACTTTATTAAAAATGTCGTGAGCTCTAGTTTAATTCAACTTGGCACCTACAGTGTGATCATCTTTAACGAAGGAATAATGAAATTCTCTGAAAACATAGCAATTTATCTAATAGACTTCAGGTATCACAGCGAAACCATTTCTATAGCAGAAAACACTACATTAGTATTTTCCAAAAATCATGTATGTGCCATTTTTGGAGTCAGCATTATGGCCTTTCCACCTTGTATTTTCCAATACTTTAGTAATATCCCATTCAATCAACGACACTTGAAAGACAGGAACTATTTGATTACCTTTGACAACAACTACATCATTAAGGGGTGCTATAACATTGCTATAATACCTCTCACCAATTGCCGCTGGCTGCCAGATTCATTATTTTCAAATATGCTTCCACTTAATGTAAACAAGAATTTTGTTAAATTTGTCAACAAAACTGACAATTATGATTATGATACGATATCACAAAGTAATTTTCAAAAAACCATCTGCTTTTGCAAAGATGCACAACACCCTGACTGTAATGCTACTGACTTAGGCTATTTATATGCTGGACAAACACTGAACATATACCTTACTCATAATCCAAAAAGAGTTAGTAGTAACAGTGTACAAATCACATTTGAATCTGATGTGAATGAGTCCTACATCTCACCATGTATGATTGATGCCACAGAGAACCTAAAACGTGTCCACAGTAAATGTACTAAGGTTACTTATGTAATAGCATTCCCTACAGTGAGCTGGTGTGCAATTTTCTTGAAAATCACTTATCACTCGGATCGTGAGATAAACATATTTTATATTAGACAACATTCATGCCCACAGGGCTTTGTTAAAACAGAGGGAAAGTGTGTGTGTGATCCAAACCTTGGACACTTTGGTGTTCTAGCCTGTAACATTAATGATCAAACTATAGCACGTCCTGGTAATAGCTGGATTTCTGCTACAACTCACAACAGCTCCTTTGTTTATTATATTAGTTTACATTGTTATGATTGTCTAATCTATTCATCAAATCTTAAATTTTCAGCACCAAACTCACAATGTCGCTTTAACAGATCTAGTGTTTTGTGCGGAGAATGTCAGCAAGGTCTCAGTACTACATTTAGCTCTTCAAGGTGCCAACGCTGTTCCAATATGTACCTGCTTCTAATAGTGCCTTTTGCAATAGCAGGACTGCTGTTGGTATTAATGCTATTTACTCTAAACCTCACAGTAACTGATGGAACCATCAATGTGTTCATTTTGTATGTGAATATTACTGGTATAAGTGCACCAGCATTATTCCATGAATTTACATTTCTTTACACTTTTACATCACTAGCTAATCTTGATTTGGGTATTCAAACATGTTTCTACAATGGTATGGATGACTATGCTAAGATGTGGTTGCAATTAGCATTTCCCTTCTACCTCATCTTCATTGCTACATTACTCATCATAACAAGTCGTTACTCCACTACAATACAGAGGCTCACTGCACATAGAGCACTACCTGTTCTTGCTACACTATTCCTATTGTCCTATACTAAAATACTCCACACAGTATCCATTGTCTTGTTCTCCTATTCCACCATCACTCAACTACCCAGTGGACAGTCTACATTAGTGTGGTCAGTAGATGCTAATGTGCCACTACTTGGAGTAAGATTTATCATCTTATTCATAACATGTCTCATCATATTCCTGATACAAGTACCCTTTACCATTATCTTGTTGTTTAGCAGGCCACTCCAGAGATTCCATTACATCAACAAATTTAAGCCACTATTGGATGCTTATCAAGGACCATACAAGGACAGTCACTATTACTGGATTGGACTACAGTTAATGGTTCGTGTGGTATTCCTCGGGATATCAAAATTAGAAACTCACTCAAACCTTACAATCAGTAATGTCATTGTTGCCACAATGTGTGCGTTGACTGGTATAATAAATCCATTTAATAATACACTCCGCAACCACCATGAATTACTACTGTTACTAAATCTCCAAATTCTGTACATATTTGTGCAGCATAATTCCAATCCAACTACCATCCATACAGTTATTGCTATGGCAGCAGTTCACTTCACTCTTATTGTGGTGTACCACATCATCACTTACATGTATGGTGGAGTGATCAGGAATAAGATACAACAAGGTGTGAACACAGTTATGGGACGGATCAGCAAGAGGTCAACAGTGCAAAGTTTTCAACTTAACAATGTTCCTGAAGTCACTTATAATTATCGTGAGTATCGTGAGCCTTTAGTGGCTCAAAACTAACAGTAAAACATCATTGATTAAGGAATTGGAATTATTATGTAATTCTCCGCACTATACAGATTCCATTAAAGTTCTGCATATCATGCACAGTTTACATGTATATGTTGAGACATACATGCTAAGTGATTCAATGTATGTTTATGCTCTGATGCACTTAAACTGTACTGTATGTAGAATCTGCCTTTAGAGAATTTAACAAAAATATTTATTGTACATAAATGTGCAAAGCACAGTATGTACATTATAATTACTGGGTTAATATTATAGAAGAAAGTGATTGAATATGAAGGATTTCAGCTGCCTTTTGATTGTAATTCCAGCAATTTTTACTGTACTGCAGGACATTTGAATTAGAGAGCATATGTGCAGAACATACACTTCAACAAAAGATGCAGGTTTAATTCCCTTTGTGACACTTTTTCATTTTTTCAGACCATTTTTTAGAAGCACTTTAACTACTCTATTAAGCAACTGACTGTTTTATTAGAGTATATTAATCTTTTTAGCAGAAAGTGGTCAGCTTTCCTTCAAGTAGGCAATCAGGCAGTCTTCAAGTTAATTGGTTGGTAGATGCCTAATAACTAACCACCATTTTGTGGATCCATTAAAATAATGAATAAGGCAACAAATATGCAAAAAAAAATCTATCGTATTCTCCTGGAGATATATATGCGGTCAAGGATAATTATAATGCTCCACACTTTTTTCAGCACATGTACACCTTAAAGAACAATTAACACTCCACAGTTCTGCTTTACTTTGGTCCACTCTTAATTTAAGCCCAGTTTTATGGCTGTCTTGTTGTCAATTTAAGGAGATACACAACTTAATTTTAGACTAGCCTAATCTTTTGCAGCACTGAAACCCATTGATCAGTGTCTTTGGTTTTATGAAGGCAGTTACATACCTTAGTGGTAGCAACACCATTATATCAAGATGTAATATTAGTGGGAGATATTGATTATATGAGCACTTTTGTTTCCGATGTCATTGTGTAATGAAATCATTGTTCAGACCACATGACTGACATAATAGTTAGGTAATTCATTCCTGTTACAATGTATACAATTAGTGCTGATAGAGCATAGTGCTGCCAGGTATAAATTTGTATTTTTAAGTAAAAATGCACTAACTAAACTAAACAATACATTACCTAGCAACAATAGAATAAAATATTCAATGCATTACTAACTATATGCTCATAACATTTGGCTTGATTAGACACAAATTAAAATTGTTGCTTTGTTTTAGCCAATCAAAATGCACCATTTTTCTTGAATATTGATTTGTAGCTATGCATACATCAAAATCTGTATTTACTATATGTTGACAATGCTAGTAGTAAAGTGTTCATTTAACTTATCAGTGTGCATTCCTGTGGTTTTCCATTGAAACATCATGAATATCATTATGCTCATACAGTTTTACAGCCTTATGAAAATCAATGTGTATTTTTTTAGACAAGGGAAGATTTAGGGTGGTGCATGTGGTGCTGTAGCACCCCCTCTAAGTTTTACTTTGTGCTAGCTGGAAGGCTAATAGAAGCTACTGTACAGATGTAATTGCATTTGAAGCATGCATGAGCAACAAAAAGATGGACGGAAGAGTTAATATTAATCTCTTCTAGGAAATATGAAAGGGTGTCAAAATTATATATCAGCAGTAAACTAAAGCTGCTATAATTGAAATACTCTTAGGGCAGTCAACTATTCTAATAGAACATCCATCACTAAAACTCTTATTTATAGGACCACTGTGTGAGTTGGAGTTGAACCTCTTTTTCTTTACCTGAGCATGTGTACTGCAATGTCACCATATGCATTATACCAAACTTCCTGACATACCAGTTAATATCTGTAGCTACCTTATACTGTGAACCATATGATATCAATTCTGCTTTGAAAGGAAATAACTTCTTTTGGTTTAATGTGTAGTGGCATATAGCTACAAATTTGTTGCTTGGGTTGAAATGTTTCCTTTGTTAACTAACATAAATTCTACTGAAATTTTAATCATCTATAAAGTTAACAGGGTTTCAACATCTGGGGGCTCAGGGGCGGATCTAGGATTTCAGAAGGGGGGGTGCTAACATGGACATATATATATATGTGTGTGTGTGTGGCAAGAAAGTTGATGCAACTAGTGTGTGGAGCAAACTCAGCATGCAGAGCATGCTCTATCTAGGGGGTCTGGGGGAATGCCCCCACAGGAAACTTTTGCAAATTTGGCCTACTGAGATTAATTTTGAGTAAAAAATGATGTCACTTTGTTTATGTGATACCATTATTACCCTACAGCTTGTCAGTAAAACTAAAGGGCACAGCCATGTAGCTAAAATTCAATCTTAGACTAACATCTTAAAGAACTAGTAGTGGAAACGTATGGGTATCAGCTGCACATGATGAAATTTAGTGATTTGAAGTATAGCATAATTTACAGAATACACTAGCTGTCCAAACAGTAGAGAGGGTAGGTGTGAGTGAAGAAGGAAAGTAGATTCACCAATGTGTGGAGTGCATGTACACTCAACATGTATAGAATTCTCCAGCTAGGGGGCTCTGGTGGCATACTCTCCTGGAAATTAGGAAAATGGCTATCACAAGACTGAATCTAGAAGATATTTTTAATTGAAAGTGGGTACAAGATGAATAAGTTCAGTTGGAAGTAATTTTAAATAAAAACAGAACTATACAATGTTTCTTGGTATTGGATTTTAAGAAAATGTATAATAGTGGCTTGTCAAAGAGAATAAAGAGTGTATAGTTAATTGAATGCAAAGTCATGGAGAATATTTTAAACACTGTCACAGGATTCAATATAGCCACTGTTCTGTGGTGCATGTTGCTATTTCAATTTAACTTTTAAAATGATGAACCCATCCATCACCATAATTGTTTCACAACTAGTCTACAAATACAACTAGTTTTTGGCCACAACTAACCCCTTTTAGCAAACAATGATCATGACAACGTAAATGCCGCCGTATCAATTAACCTTAAAGTTAAGCTTCAAGGGATTTGATAGTGCAAAATCCAGAAGCTGCTAGATTTAGATAAATGTAGCATAGTATTTGATCAAGTAAGGGAAACAAAACAGACAGCTCTCAGATATTGCAGCCTTGTGAACTTTAGAAATTCACTATTATACAAGACTATTGTTTTACTTGCAAGAGAAGCATTTCATCCCAAGAATCAAGTTTGTAGCAGAGTCTAAAATCACTTAAACTATTTGACAGAAAAAGTTGTTTTCAAAATGGATTTTCAATTAATGATGTTTTATACAATTTAGTACATTAAAGGTATAAATATTTTACCTGAAGTGATTGGTATATGGCAGGATGTTTGGTACAATGGTGAGGGTAGCAGTGCACAGGTCTAGAAGAATAAATTTAATTTCAGCTTACACTCTGGTAACTTCTTGAAAATTATAGTTTTAATGATGAATGTTCTATTAGAGTAGTTGACTGTTCTATTAGAGTATTTCGATTTTAGTAGCTTCTAAGGTATAACTTATTCCAAAAGTATAATTTTGAGTGCTACAGCTTCTAGAAGCTTCCTAGCTTGCTCATTGTAAAATTTTGGAGGGGGTGCTTCAACCCCCAAAGCACCCCCCTAAATCCGCCATTGGGGTTGCACCCTCAAAGTTACTTGATCAAGCTCCACACATACATTTTAATAGCTTTTGAACAAAACAAAAACATGACCACTGTATACACCCTTTCTACCTATGTATTGTGTATATCAAATTGTTCATTATTGTTGAAAGTATATACTACAGAATTATAGTACTATTACCTTAAATTCCTCAACTTCCCAAATGAGATGCTTTATGATAACCACAGTAAGAATCAGGAATCCTATCCACAAGTAATTGTCCTTCCCTGGTGAATGTAAATTGAAAACTTTTTGAAAGCATAGATTCAGTAATATTGCTGGTTGTGGTTTCATTTTTTTATTGACATCAATTTAGGCTAATAAAATTAAAATTAATATCTTACAACTTCAAGAGGTTGCACCCTAGACCCCTAGAACTTCATCTATGAAATACTGCAGCATTAATGCTGTGCACTTAATATGACAGTCAGCTATTATAGTGATTTTTTTTTACAAAGGGTTGATACAACTAGTCACAAGGTACAAATCACACTCGGCACGCTCTAACTAGGTGGGTCTGGGGCATGTCCTTCACAGGAAAAGTTTTACAACTTTAGATTTTTGAGATTACATTATTTGGCAATAGTTTTAACTGAGTATATACATAAGCATATAATCATTGCGAGCCAAGTTTACCCATTCTATATATTAGACACCATGCAGTATATACAGATACCCAGCACTTTATTATGTAGTACTGGGGGGTGATGGTCACACTGGAAAAAACTGAAATATAATATGCTTCTAGCTTAGCACCCTTCCTTGGATCTACCCCTTTTAGATAATGCTTTAGAGGATGAAACTTAAGTTTTCTGAGTAAGGGAAAAGGCATACTATCTACGCATGGTGATATTGTATTTGAAGGGTAATTAGACACCAAAGCAAGTGCATTATAGTAATGCTCTATATGCATTATTAGCTATGAGTGCATGTGTATGCTGATACACAAGTAGTATGCTGATCGTATAAACACTTTATAGTATCTATGCAGATCCAATAAAAGGGGTATTCCAATATACTGATATATGATTTGTATGACCATATATAACATGCTGGAATAAAAAGTTATGAGTTATGAAAGGTTGAAAAATTATGCAAATTTTATGTGTCAGCATGCCATGTTTTTGCAGGCCCAGTTACATACAGTTTAGTCAAAGACTCAATTCATGCATGCTAAATATTACTGGTATGATAGCAATAAATATATAATTGAAACACTACAGTACAGAGGTAGAGCATTGCCAGTTTTTGCTACGCTATATTCCTATTCTCCTTTATGCTAAAATACTCCACATAGTATTCATTGTCTTGTTCACTCAACTGACTATGCAGTAAACAGTCTAGCTAGCTACATTAGTGTGGTTAGTACTACCTTTATAGTGATATTCATTCGAAATGGTGGAAATAGACAAACTGCCTCATTATAGAGGTGAAGGCAGGGTTTGTCGGGCAAATCTGTATTTAATCCCAATATATTGCCTATAAATTAGCATTGATAGTTGCATTACTAGACAGTCTGGAATTGCGATGAGACTAACAGGTGGCTTTCTGCATCTTCTCCACAGCATTATATAGATGTAAATGTAGTATCTACTGTATAGTTGGAAGTTCCTAGTGGAATTAATCTAATGAAATGCAAGAACTTATGCATGATATAAGTACTGGTTGCAGCGGCTACAAAACTATTTTTTACAACTAGCCCTGATCTGAGACGGGGGGGTGTACACATAGTGTTTGAAGTAAGCACACGTAATTTTTGTGCTGTATATTGCCATGATGTCTAAACAGTTAAAGTAAAGAGAGGACTCAGGGGCGGATCCAGGAGCCAGCAAGGGGAGGGGCACAAACAGGCTAGTTGTAGGTGGTTGCCTGGTTGGGGAGATCCAGATTCTCTTGCTAGTTGCTCCAAACGTCTTAAACAACACCAAACGATAATTAATTTTAGAGGCGCTTAGTACACAGGAAGATGACAATTTAACAGCTAGTTTCGAGGTTAGTTTGACATTAGTTTGCTTCGGTTTTAGGTGAAATTGTAAAATGTGCATATTTTCATGAGTTGTATAGCTAAATTGATCTTGGCCTGACATAAAATTTAGTATTTTAATCACAAGTATGGCTGGCTCTTCCACATGGTGAGGGTGGGAGGGGCGGGGATTTGCCCTAAATGCCCCATCCTGGATCCGCCATTGGGACTTGTGTGACAAAGTTCCAGTAAAGAGGAAAACTGTAGGGATTTCTGACTAGCTAGTGGGGTCTGGAGCATACTCCCCTATAGGGAAATTTTTGAAATGTAAATATGCCAAGATTGAATCTGGAAGTAATTTTAGAGAAACAAATGAGATCTGGAAGTAATTAGCAAACTGAAGGGACAAATTAAATTTTAAAAATAAGAACTACGTATAGAAGAACTACGTACATGCAAGCCTGGACTTTTAAACAATTTTATTTTATAGTGTGCTGTAAGAAAGAGTAAGGCAATTTTTAATCAAGGGGTAAACCACAAAATAGAAAATCCACAAAATGGAAAATTTTTGAAAATGACTATCTCAAGGTTGGATCTTGAGGTACTTTTAGCCAAATTCCTGCAGTAAATTGGAGTAGACTTAAGATGCACAACACATAATTATGCACATATAAATTAGAGTTAATACTTTTCTATGGTGCAACTAGCTATTTTAGTACAAGTTTTACCAAGAGTATATAATATGGGGAGAGTGTCTAACTCTCAGTATGGCCTGTACAAACACCCTGGGTAAAGTTCACCAAAGTTCACCTTTCATCAAATCATCATCACCTTCACTGGAAATAGAGAACTGTTGATTGGTGTTGACGAGGGCAAAGCCTTTGTTCTCACAAAAGGCTGAGCTGTCAGGGTGTTTGGTGAATGCGTTCAAGTTAGATACTCTCCCCATATAAATATTATGTACTCTTGGTTTTACAACTAGCCAAATCACCATTTACAACTAACCAAAAGTCATTTACAACTAGAATTTTGGCCACAACTAGCCCCCCCCCCTTTTAGCCCCAGAGTCTGGTTGAATGCAGTGGAAATACCTGGAGGTTAGTAATTGTTCACATTGTAAATCAACAAAGGAAACCTAAACTATATCATCTCCAACTTACATACACAGGAAGACGCAGTATGCATAACATAATAAGACATCTATAATTATCACACAGGTGCCTAAAATTAAAGTTTTACCAGCCTAGATATGCTATTGCATAATGCTTGATGGTTTGCTCACCTTTAATTAATGCCTGCAGATTAATTGAAATCTGGCCCATTGTGATTCACTTATATACAGTAAATAATGAACTATATAGTGCCAAATCTTCAGTCACAGTGTGTTGGTGGTATTAAAACATAAAATTATGCTATAGCATTAAAGGCTGGAATATTTGTGTACCTGTGAGTGCATGTTTTTGCACAGGTGTGTTATAGTTATAATGCGTTATGCATACTGCACATTTCTGTGTTTATCTATCTCATTATGGATCTACAAGGGTCAAGGGAGGCTCCTATTGAGCAGAGAATGAGACTAAAATTATGTTCCGTTGAATGCAGAAAAATCCCGAGTTTGATCAGGTAATAACTTGATCTACAGAAAATTTGCAGTCTGTGCAAGTGCCTGAGGTACCACACAGCCTTACAGGAAGACACAGGCTTATAATACATTATAATATCTCACTGTGTTAAATTACACATTTCATTATAACACATTGCATAATGGTTATAGGTTTGGTGTAGCATTGATAAAAAGTGAGACAAAAATTAATGATAAAAAGAAAAGCATTAAAGTAATAGCTATAATTATCCATGAATAGTGTGATTGCTAAAAGGAGTACATGCAGGGATATTTAAAATCCAGCCTGTTCAGATCAATGTTTTCCTCAAAGCTCTGCCATTGGAATGTAAAACTGAGCCATAACAAGTTTCTAGTCTTAGCTACACAAATTCACTCATAGTTGCATACTGAATATATGCAGTACTCTTAATTACTACCCAATGTACTATCAGGAACGAGTTTCTGAGGTTTCCGGAAACTGATCACGCTCAGATCGAGATATGTACTCTAATAGAGCAGTCAGTCACTCTAATAAAGCAGTCTCAGTATTCAGAGCAGCAGTGTAGCAAGCTATGTAAGGAGATTTTTATGTACTTTATCAGTGATATTACCGGTACATACAGGCTTTCAGTCTTTATAGTCACAGGACTTTTGGTGACTGATTTCTGGGTCAAGAACATAGCTAGATTTTAATGAAGACCAAAAAACAAACAAACAAAAAAGGTAACTGCCTGCTGAGCCCTCTACTGTACTAACTATATATGTAGCTATGTGCCACAGCAAATTAAAATTCATTAGCCCTGTCATTATGTAAGGATTTGAACTGTTAGTCCAAAATACTATACCTATACCACCATACGACAGGAAATTTTGACAAAAGGGGAATTTGATGAATCCACACTTCATAATAGTATTGATGAATGTATTATATTGATGAAAATCAAGAAATCAAAATATGTAACTATGGATCCAGAAGTCACCAGACACTCCTCTGCTAGCCTTGTGGTTTAATACACCAAATACGACCATAAGCATTCCAAAACTCAATCACACAATACAATGCACCCGATGGTTGGTTTCACAATATCATAATTGAAGATGATGTAATAATAATAATGCAGAACATAACACAGAAATGTGTATGGTACAACACAGAGTAATAGATACTAATACACATTTGTCTTTAAAGGTTATTATAATCATAAAAAAAACACAACACGATTGGGTCATAAACTCATAAAATTATAATGCAATAATTTGTAGACGATGATTGAGATATTCTGTAACACAGATACTGGCACTGTTTACTGTTATACCAGTGATGCTATCGAACTGTCCTTTTTGACTTCCTGTTGTTCCAAACTTAGTAATCAACTGGTGGGTGGGGCTGAACACTGTGAGGTAGTTAACATCATTAGTTATTATGCAATCATCAGGAGTAAGACAAATGGCAAATGGACTGTTACAATCTATCTTCCTAATAAAGTGACCATCTTCACTAAACTTGCTTATTCCACCTCCACTCACGTTGTCAGTCACATACACTTGGTCATTGCTGTCCAGGGCAATATAACAAGGGCTCTGAAACTGTCCAGGATTAGGCCCTTTGGAACCAAATTTAAATAAATAATTGTTGCTGTGATCAAATACTTGAACTCTGCAATTAGTACGGCCCACCACATAGAGTAGACCTTTACTATTAAAGGCTAGTCCTTGAGGATGATCAAATTGGCCACTACTACTGCCATAAGAGCCAAATTGTGATAGGTATTCTCCTTGTAGAGTAAACTTCTTCACCACATGATCTTTGTATTCACTGACTGCTATTACACTATGACCTACGGCTACACCAATAGGATCGTTCAGTTTACTATCTCCACTCCCTTGACCAAATGTTTTGATTACCTTCAATTCTTTGTCCAGCACCACTACATCATGGTTTTCTCGATCTACCAATACAATATCATCATTTGCTGTCATGGTTCCATTGAAAGGAGCATGAAACTTCTTCCCTCCATATTGTGTGATCAGTTGACAACTTTGTAAATCAATTTTAGTGTAATCTCTCAATGTTGTCCTCACTCTAAAACAGTACACAATTGTGCTAGTTACTCCAACTGTTACATGTTGCTTTTTGACAATACTGTAACTTTATTTTCATACAAACAATTCTATGGCAAAAGTTTTCATATTAAGATATTTTGTATAAATTAATTATGTGACTGCTTTATTATAGTATTTCTATATTTTGTGACACTGGTTGCTACATGCAGTGGTAAGAGAGACTACCAGTCATGTTCTGTAGGTTATGGCTAATTAAAAAACCTTTTGGTCTGAAAGTCATTTGTAACTGTGATGAGTCAGGACTGCCCTTGGCTTTCAAGATGGCATAAGTTGTTGCTGCTAAGGATGCTGAAAATGTACAACAATGTCAGGCTCAAACATTTTGCTTGTTCTGGATTTGGACAAACTATACCGTAATTAGCTTTATTTTTGTGCAAAATTTTTTGTGATAAAAATTTTTTGTGCAAAAATGATTGCATAAATGACTGCTCTATTAGAGTAGTTCAATCTTATGTAAAAATTTTTGTACAAGTGTTGCATACAAATAGGATTTGTCAATGAAAAGAAAGAAAATTATGGTACTGCCAATAATGGAAAGCATTAAAGCAGCTAGGGATGAAATTTCAGCTGCTTTGTATTGCATGTTTTTGTTTTCAGATTAGATTTTACATCAAAATGTTGTACTAATGCTCTTGTACAAATTCAGCATCTTCCACAAAATCATCTCTAACAGTGCTTCTTATACACCCCACTGTGGCACAAAGGTGCTATGGTTGTATCAACCTCTAAATTCATTGCTATATGCGCTGTATGAAAAGGCTTGTTACAAAAGGGAGGAGCAAAACAAGAAGGACTTTAAAAGTTGCCATGGAAGAAAAGCAAAATTAATAGGCAAGGAAAGACAAGTTGAGCAAGCTGAGAAGCAGTAAAAGGCTGTGCAGAAAATGCCTGCTGAACAGAAAAGTTCACACCAATCTTACGCATAACAGCGATACTCAGAATGGGCTGCTTTGTGCTGTTTCAATAGGAAGACCATTGAATCGAAGGAACAACTAGGAATAGTCCACCAAAGTAATTTCATGCCACTAGTGAATGTAGAAAGGCTGACCTGCCCTGCCTGTGCTACCATTCTTTCATAGTGTTGCTATTCAACTTCATTTTCATTGCTTTGTTTTGTTGTGTCGGTAATGTGACGCACTCAAGCATGTACCTCTGTATACTGTCCCAATAAGGAATTTGAAAACGCTATAGTACACAGTAGACATATTTGAATTTCACTGTCTGTGGAGTTACATGATCCCTCGTCTATAGGCTGATACCACCAGCATTGACACAAGTACACAAAAGATTTGGAATTTTCAACTAGAGTAAGGACAATGGCACATTGATAAAAAGTACTGAAACAAATCACAGTAAAACAATAAGAAATGTTATATTCTTACTGTACATTTCCATTATGATACCTTGAGCACAGTAGTGATATAACACTGCTTATTGTTTTACTGTGATTAATGTCATGTACTACTACTCCAGCTTGCTTCAGTACTTTTTATCGATGTGCCATGGTCCCTAGAAAATTGTGTACTTGTTTGTTAACTCTAGTTGTAAAGTAAAAATTTTAATTATTATAACTGGTAAACCATGCATACCACATCAAAAGAAAGAATGGTGTTGCACATCCCAGCTATCAATTATTGTCTGAAAAGTGGAGTATCCATTTTACATTTTGTTGTCAACTATGTTGAGTCCGTTACACAACAGTATGAATCAAGAACTGTTCTTCAAAAAGTACGTCTGCAATCAAAGCAGCCACTATGAAAAATACGGACAATTTCCATTACGAAGAGAAACCATCACGTGCTACTGACAATTTGACAACGTTTGCTGCCAGCAAAGATGAATGGGACACTAAGGAGGACACTGGTAAATCCATGAAGAATGCACTGTAAGTACTGCTTCGGCCGGCTGTGGGCGCGCACCTGGTTTTTTTAAAAATGAAGAAACTAAGCCAATTTTTGAAGTCGCATATCTTGGGAACGCTTGAAGCGATTTCGCTCCAATTTGGAATGTGGAGTACTGAAGTTGGAGGGAGTGTCCGCAGCAAAACGTGTCTTGTTTCATCAAGGCAGCACAGAGCTATGGAGGTGCGAAAATTGCATTTTCGTTCTTCCTGTCAATATACTCACGGGTGTTGTGCGCCGGCTTCTTGGGCTGCACGATACACTACCGTGTGTCTTGATTTTCTGACTTTTAACCAACTGTAACCTGACTACTCAGTAAGCTATTGACCTACAATTTTTACACAATGCTTTTTGTCAAATTTGGTCACATTTATTTATCAGTACATAATTATGTACTACGCTATACACAGAGCTAGAGATATCGATGTCAACTCACTTAAATGGACTACCGGGAATACGTTCCCCTCCCACCTGTATAGACACAGTGTGACTCCCACCAAATTTACAAATGTAAGAAGCCTCATAACTACCACCACCAATTTCTCTGATAGTAGCTGCCTCAGTGATCTGATTTTTGTTGTAATATTGTACCATCACATCTATCTCTTTGGAATTGCAAATGTCATTACTCAACGGATCCTTTAGTTGTATTGTAAAGGAATTTTTCTTGCACGTAAAAGGTAGAATACCTTTTAATCCTGATGTGTATAGCATTTCTGAGCCTCACAAAATGACCCTAGCTTAGAAATTATATGCACCACATTATCTATACCTTTGAGGTTGATGGGCACTTGTTCCTTCATGATAGGGTTTAGTTTTGTTTTGCTCTTCGTTTCTTTCAGTTTATTTCTTCGCTCCAACATTGATCTCTTCATGGCCAGCACATCCTTGTTAACACCTCGTTGTAGTTTATCATCGATGAAACTCCAGCAGCTCTTCAACTGGCTTAATAAGAAACACAGTTCATCTTCCTGTACTGCTAAGCCTTTATCGTTTCCCTCTGCATCCTGTGTGATTAGTTGTTGTAACTGTCTCTTTCGTTCATTTAGGGCAGCATGGAGGGTATAAAAGGCATCATCCAACCTGTGAAAGTTTTCTTCTTAATAATTTCCTATTCTTCACATCTTGTCTTTTGCTCTTTACTCCATTGATGGCTCCTTCTACATCATCTATTAGTTGCTGGATACTAGGAAGAGCTTCCTTCAGTATCTTCTTCTCACCATCAACAACATCAGAGATCACATCATAGCCATGGCCCTTGTGTTTCTTGATGATGCAGTCTCGACAGATCAACACATCTTCGCACCTGCAGTACAACTCCAGTGGTTTGGTAGGGTGGACGAGACACATCTCAACCTTCTCAACCTTCTCTGGTAAGATGGATGGAATATCAGTAGCACTGCCTTTCTTTAACTCATCCATTGAGCAGACTTTGTGCCCACTGGTGCTTCTTAGTCGTCGGTGCGCCGTCTCGCAAAATTCACATAAGAACGTAGCACACTCGTTGCAATACGACACTGCTGGTTCTCCTTCATCGCAACTTTGACAAATGGGCGTGACCTTCTTACTGCTTACTTGCTGTTGTAGACGCACGATCTCCACTAGACGAACGGCTGAAAAATTCGATGGTAATTCTTCTACAGCACGTGGAGTAGATAGCGCAACCTTTCCTCTGCACAGTGGACACTCAAGCTCACGTTTCGAACTATCCAAGTAGGGCAATCGACCCAACCATTCTTTAAGGCAGCCGGCACAAAACGAATGAAGACAGGGGAGTATCTTGGGGTCATTTAGAAGATCTTGGCAAATTGCACAAGTGAGCTCTTCTTTCACCTTCTCCCAGTTAGTCGCCATGTTTTCTTCTTTGCACTCTATTGTTTTGCATATAGCTAGCTATTTGCATGCAGTTGAATGCAAGCGCTAAACTAGAATAACTCTAAATAAGGAGAGCCTCACTAATTAGATTAGCTAGGGGGGATTTTAGAATTTACGAGAATTCGCGGACTAACCCGGTATAAACTAACAAGCCACAACAGGATTTTTGAACAATTATTGGCAAAGGCCTAGCTATATACAGGTATTACAACGCTCAGTTATAAGTAATAAAACCCAATAGAGTGTTTAAGCTACAGGAACTACTGAATAAAACCCATACTGTAGGCATTCCAGTATCCGAGATTTTTAAATAAAAAAATTATCCGTATATTCCCCAATAGAACCCTGGCACAAAACAACAACTCGTGTTTAACTAGGGATTGCTCCGTAGTTCGAGCTCCAATGAGGATGAAAATCGCTGTGGGGTTTGTCCACACGCTGATCACCATGAAAATCTTAGTTTTATCGTGCAAAATCTTAGTTTTATCGTGCACGTTACATATAAGTAAGTTTGGTGTTGTTTTGTAATCTTTTCAAGCCATGTAATGTATGTACTGAGAATACTTTATAAAATTTTTAAAAACGTACTGTTGGGTGGAAGGTAGTCACTGGTGCTTACTTTAAAGTACGTAGTTACTTCACTCAGGTTAGCGATTTTCAGCTCCAGAGCAATTTTCTGGTGGCTGTGCCATCAGCTCGAAAGTATAAACCACTTCAAAATCGGCATAAAAATGTCATAATTGAAACCACAACTCCACCTTAGGTATTGTTGCATCATTGTGGCACCTCCACTTTAGTTGTTTACCTTTATAAGTTGTTAACTTGATGATTTTACTTACTTGACATAGCCACTTGCCTATGGGTATACACCATTGTATTGAGAAGTGTGCAGTAGGTGAAACATATTTGCTCACCACAAGATACAAAGATCGCTGGGATCCGATATGATCTGAAGTTACTCTCATTACATGTACAAACTTGCAGCTAGAAGCAACTGCAGTTTCAAGATAGTCTAGATTGCTAGATGGCTTCCTGATTCAATTGTGCCATTTTTCCCTTTAAAATGTATGTGGAGTCCTGGAGAAAAAATGTACCTTTTTTCAGTTTTTAAGCACTGTGCATGCCAAAGTAGCTAATTCCAACCCAACAAACTATGTATTTCTGAGATCAGCAATCAATACTCTATCTATTGAACATATAAAAAGCCCATTTTTCCAAAATTTAAAAATCGGGCTGGAATGCCTACAGGCTATAGGTAATAGCTAAAAACCTATTGTGGTATATATCTATAGCTAGGTAATGAAACCATACATGCATGCAGCTAGATAATTAAGTGTTCAGCTAGATACTAAGTAGCTATGTTCAGATATATTCACCTACCAGTGCTGACAGTTGACTTGTACAATAATATTACAACTGCAACGTCAGTTCCAAATAACTACTGTGCATTAGCTAATTAATCCTCTGCTTTTCTGTAGAAAAGAAACGAAACTACCCAAATGGGTAAACACCAATCCTCAAAACCAGGCTTTAGGGCTTGCCTTTGTGACTCAATTATAACAATACTGCAGCTGAATGTGAAAGAACAGCCTATAGCTAGTTGTGAAAAAAAGTGTGGCTATCGAAATCAGACTATAGTGTGAAAAAGATGCTATATCAAAGGGTGTCACCAATTAAGAAATGGCTACAGTGATATTAGTAGTTTGTATAACATTCCAAATTGATATCACTGCAGCCATTTCTTGGCCACCACACACCCTTTGATATCATGGCTTTCCACCCTATTCTGCTTGCACTCTTTTTTCACAGTTTGGATGTTTTGAGTTTACAGCAGTGTTTGAATTGTGTGGGGGTATGAGCGTGACCATAGACTTTGATTGTTATTAAAGTGCAACAAGAAAGTATACAAGTCACTAATCCGATTAGCAACAATGTCCATACACTGGTGAAGATTTAATTTGCATGCTGATTATTAAGTCTGAATGCTACATAATAAGTTATAGTCAACTTCAGTTTTAGCTACTGAAATGACCTAAAAATTAATGTCTGACTATCTCACAATCACATACACATCAAGAGCTCATCTTGCTTGTATCATTAAAAGAATAAAGTTTAAAAATGTTGTGTTTCCTCAGTATCATGCAGTTTCATACATTTATAGTAACCAGTTATAACTAGCTAGCCAGCTAAAATGTTAGCTATGGACCACCATTTAACGATGCTATCCACAAATTGAACAAGAGCATGTGGTAATCAGTAATAGTCATGGGTGCTCATGTAGTTCAGTTATGAGCTTATATATAGTAAATAGGCATCCGCCTATTACGCTCAAATTTTTACCTATTATGCTATGCTGCTCTGCTCAAAACTTTTACCTATTATGCTCACATTATGTTCAAGCTAGCTTTATGCCTCATTTCCCATGTTTTGCTAATAAAAATTTGCAGTTATGGGCACATAATAAGTGGCTGAAGCACACCTTTACTCTTCAAAATGCATGTGACAGATAAGATCGATATACTCTAATAGAACAGTCATCTACCTGATTGTTCTATTAGAGTATATCGATCTTTTTCTGTGATATCTATTTTGACCATCATGGATTTGTAGTATGGCTCAAATATACTTCCTATTATGCTAGCATTATGCTCAGTGCTTTCAGGTACTTATTATGCTCATACTTATGCCAGCATAATCGGCGGGTCCCTATTAAATAGTAAATTGTCATGTAGAGAGGACCATGTACATTTCATTTGTAAAAATTTCTAGTAGACTAAGTGGTACCTACCCATGGATAGTCGTGCAGATGCAAGTTATCATACTAAGCAATTGCAACTCTAGAGGATTATTAATAGTGTACATGTAGCTAGTGATTGTTCTATTAGTATATGAAATAGGATGGATGGCTGTGGTATTTAGGATTAATAGTGCGAGCATTGTAAACAAGAAGGAGTAAGTAAAATAGTGCGAGGCAAAGCCGAGCACTATTTCCTTCCTGTTTACAATGCGAGAACTATTAATCCCGAATACCTGGCCTCAAAATAATTTTTACTTTAGCAATGGTTACATAGCCACCATTGCTAGACAACCACATTGTTGCTATGCCTTGGGGTATCTATCACTATGGTAACACTAGTTGTCAAGTTGGACATTTACTTGTAATAGAAACACACCACAGTACTTCACCCAATCAAATTAGTATAATATATTACAGATTTTTGTCAAGGGATCTTGACAAACAACTGTAATACTAATTCTATTGGCTAATAGCTTGATGTATTTCTGAATCAATATAATATGTCAAGCTGCTATTGATAGTATTGTAACACATTCACTTGTCGGATTATAGTATTTTAATGACTGCACCATTAGAGTATCTTGATCTTGCATAACCATAATTATGGAGTTGTTTGGGGTAAATTGAAGAGGGGGAACAGCCCCACAGATACGCCATTGTAATAATATAGATTGATGTACTCATGCTGATTTTGTTTTTGCTAACAAATTATCAACAGCACACAGGCCTGCGGCTGGGCTTTGCTTGCTACAGAGTTGGTTAAAAATTATGATCAGTGCCAATATTGGCAATGCCCAAACCTTTAAGTGACTGAATATTATTGAAATCGGTGCAGTGCTATTGCTTTGATGGAAGTAAACACAAACAAATTGGTTGTTTACAAACTTGAGAGAAATTACTGTGGCAGATCTAAAATTTCTAAAAAGTTTATTTATTAAAATTTATAGAAAGTATAATAATTATTGCTAAGATTAGAAGGTCTGCATGGGTATATGCTCCCATGAATATTATAATTAAAAGCTCTGAGACTGGATTTTAGGAAACTTTTAGCTTATAAAAATCCTGTATATATGTTATGAAGCTAGGGTAGCTTTGATTACTTAATTGGAGTACATTAAATACTCTATTGTATTAGATTTTTAATGAAATGTGAAGTGAAAAGTAAAGTGTTGCTGAGCCGGGTTTAATAGTTATAACACAGTAGTGTAGTTGTAGTACCTACTGGATACTGCTGAAATGTAGCGAAATAACAAGGCTGTCTGATGATCAATACCAACAACACAGCTACTAAGCTAGCTGCTAGCGTGTTGCATGAGCTATAGCCTATATCTAAGAAAGGGTTTCAACCACATTTTTAGAGACCCAACTACACTGATATTTTATCCCATACTAGAAACTCCTGACTTTTCTTCACCATTTCAGATTATAATACATATTAATTAAGCCATTCTATTCCACACTGACCATGATGCATTGACTTGGCTACAGAATTCTAGATCACTATAGAAACAGTTTACCAGTACTAATAATTATCTTAGGGATATCACTAGGACAAAAGTAATACAGATGCTTTGTCTACATATAATGCTGTAACAGGAGATGGTTTGGTTGGTTGGACACAAATGGTGGTTACACAAGACAACTATATAGTGTTTGATAGAGGAGTATTAAATAATTATGACAAGATTATGACAAGATTGTGACAAACCCTGTTGTGTTAAGTGCCACTGCACCATCAGGGTTGTATAATACTATTATTTAAAATCTTCCTAGCAAGGAAGAGAAGTTTGATACAAAGAATAATAATTATTATACTCTCGTGGATTATTCCTGTGATCATGCATAGCAAGGAGTGAATGGGAACAGATTTTAGTAACAGTGCATGATAGTTCAAAATGAATGACCTCCCCACCTTTGAGATAAAAGCTGCACTATAGCCTATACAGCATAAAAATGTTGGAAAGGGATTATAGTGTAGACATAAGTCACATGACCTTGCATGGGTAAAGCAACTGCTCCTTAATTTTGTTATTTTCTAGAATCGCCTCTGAATTAACAAGTGTTACCTATTACTGGAGATTAAGTTAGTGAGAATGTACTGTAATTCAACTGGTTAAAAAACAATGTTCTATATGTATTCTTAGCTAAGAGTACACAATCATGTATGCTGATATATAAGTACTGTATGTATAAAATGAAACTTTAATTGGATGATATTTGTTTAACGCATGTAAATCCCATAAAAATGTTTTAATCAATGGTCTTGTGCCACCAACGGTTCTTGATACTCACGATAGTTGAAAGTAACTTCAGGAATATTAGCAAGCTCAAATCTTTGATCAGTAGGTGACTTGGTAAGTATCCATCCTTTAACTGTGTTCACACCTCGTTGTATCTTGTCCCTGATCACTCCACCACACATGTAAGTGATGATGTGGTACACCACAATAAGAGTGAAGTGAACTGCAACCATAGCAATAACAGTGTTAATAGCAATTAAACTGGAATTGTGCTGAACCAAAATATACAAGATCTGGAGGTTAAAAACAAGTAAAAGTTCTTGATAGTTATGAAACCAACTTTTGAAAGGATGCATTATTCCAGTAATCACACAAATTGCAGCTACAACAATGCTGCCAACCATCAGATTATTATTAGCTTCTAATGCAGAAATCCCAAGGAACACTGCTCGTATCACAAGCTGTAAACCAGTCCAGTAATAAAATCTATCTTTGTATGGTCCTTGATAAGCATCCAATAGTGGCTTAAATTTGTTGATGTAATGGAATCTCTGGAGTGGCCTGCTAAACAACAAGATAATGGTAAAGGGTACTTGTATCAGGAATATGATGAGACATGTTATGAATAAGATGATAAATCTTACTCCAAGTAGTGGCACATTAGCATCTACTGACCACACTAATGTAGACCGTTCACTGGGTAGTTGAGTGATGGTGGAATAAGAGAACAAGACAATGGATACTGTGTGGAGTATTTTAGTATAGGACAATAGGAATAGTGTAGCAAGAACTGGTAGTGCTCTACGTGCAGTGAGCCTCTGTATTGTAGTGGAGTAACGACTTGTTATGATAAGTGATGTAGCAATGAAGATGAGGTAGAAGGGAAATGATAATTGTAACCACATCTTAGCATAGTCATCCATACCATTGTAGAAACATGATGGAATACCCAAATCAAGATTTACTAATGAAGTAAAAATGTAAGCTGGTGCAGATTTATGAAAGAATATAGATGAATTGATACCAGCAATATTAGCATACAAAATAAATGCATTAATAATTCCATCAGTCACTGTGAGGTTTAGGAAAAAGAGAATTAATACTAATACAAGACCCACAATTGCAATAGGAATGATGAGCAACACGTAGACACTAGAACAATGCTGACATTGGGAGGAAGCAAAAATGGTACTGAGACCTTGTTGACATTTTCCACACAAGACACCGGATCTGTTGAACTGACATTGTGAGTTTGGAGTAGAAAAATTAAGGTGTGATGGATTGGCTAAGCAATATTGGAATGGACACTGTACTGAAACATGATATGTGTAAGAGTTATTGTAAGATGTAGCTGATATCCAGCTGTTTGTAGGACGTAGTATAGTTTGATCATTAATGTTGCAACTTTTCACTTTAAATTTTGCAAATTTTGGATAACAAGCACATTTTCTATTTGATGCAATGAATCCAGCTGGGCATGGAAGTTGTCTAATGTAAAATATGTTTAAATGCTCATCTGAGTATGTATCAATTTTTAGAAATAGTGCACACCAAGTATCAGCCGGAAATGTTACTGTATAATTCACTCTTGTGCAGTTAGCTACCACAAATGGTAAGCTTTCAATGTCAGTAACAATACACGGTGATATGTGTAGTTGATTGATGTACCTAGAGTGTGAAGTCAGTGTTATTTCAGATGTTTCTAACAGCTTGGTATTTATACTAATGTACATATCCAGTGCTTGTCCTGGGTAGAAGTAACCTAATTCATTAATGCTACAATCAGGATATTTTACAGTGTTGCAAAAACAAAGCGTTCTTTGATCAATGCTTTGTGGTGCCATGTTGTAAGTCCCAGAGTTATTGGTATATTTGACAAATTGCTTGTTTACTTCAACTGGAGTACTATTTGCAAACAATGAATCTAGAACCCAACGACAGCCAACAAGTGGAATATTTCTATAACATTGATCACTGTAATAAAAATTCTTATTAAAAGTAATAGAATAATTTCTGTCTAGTTGTCCACCATCACTATAATATTGAAAAATGCACATTGGATAAGGTAAACTTATTATCCCAAAAATTGAACACACGTAATTCTCAGAGAAGGTTAAGTTAGAGTGTTGTGTGATGATAATGAATTCATTACTGGTGTCTGTAAAGTGTATAATGTGTCTTGCAATATTGTGTGAGAAGTATATATTTCCTCTGTGTAAGACCACAACTAATTGTAGTCTCTCAAACATTTGTGAGTTTGAAACAATGCTTCCTTTAGAGGCATTGTTGCTATGAAAGATTATTTGACCCTTAAGTATCAACTCAATATTTGATATATCAATAACATTTCCTCTTACGGTGTTATAAGATATGCTAACATTTTTTAGCATTAACATTCCAAGCTCAAGGCCTTCCCGTCTCACAGTCAATGGATTTGTGCGACCATTATATCCAAACACACAATCAGAAAGCAATACTTCAATGTTTTCTGTCACTATTAGATAGATACTTGCTTTATTATTAGAGAATTTGCAATTAAAAAACCTGGCTATTGCATGATAACTACCCTTTTCATAATTTTGCATTGAAATTAGTGCAAGGGTGTTAGTATTAGCTATGAACCAGCAATTAATCATAACCAACTTGACCATTGCAAGTTCTGAATCTGTTCTAAATAAAATCAGTGTTTGCTGAAAACCTGCTGAATTATTAAAGAATTTACAATCAATAAAGCGGATTATTGCACTATTTAAGCTTCTGAAGTTAAGGATCATGCCTGAGGCTGGAATATACAAAGGGAGTCCAATAATTTTTAGCTGATTGTCAGAGTTAATAAACTGGCAGTTAACAATGTATACTGCTATTATACCAGTGATTTCAGTAGCGTGTATAAAAATTTGAGAATTATTGCATGAGCTTGGCTGCTGAATAATAGTGTTTGATATCCGCAATACCACCCTGTAAGCACTCTGTTGTGCAGAAACGTTCACTGAAGCAACTTGCATACATGCAAGCCTTTCATAGTGTGTTTTATAGTGATCTACTGAAATTACCCGGTCATCTTTGTTGGTAAAACTTTCACCATCATCATCATCATATTTCAAATATATTCCTTGACATGTGATATAACTGAAATATGACTGTCCTAATGTGTTGATGATTGTCAGGGGATAGAATGGATTACCAGGATCATGTGTTTGGATATGCAGTCGATAGAGAACTACATTTCTGCATGCTTTAATAAGCAGTGGCCTCACACAGTGTTGAATTACTAAGTTGTTTACTGTGAAACTAGTAACATTAACAACTGTGAAATTAATGGCATCATTGTATTCACACTGGATGACTGCATCTGGTGTTGTACCATTGGTATTATTTCCAATCAGTGTAATGTTATAAACATTTTGTATGATGAGATCAGTGTGAAGGTGATGTAGTCCTGGTAGGAAGAGTAGTTGAGTGTTAGAGGTGAAATATTTGGTGGTATTGAGCAGGTATTGTTGTAGGTTATGACAATGATGACATGTAGTGTTGGGATAGTAGTAATCATCAGGTGCCACAGTGTAGATACTACCAGTTGTAGCACTTTGGAGTAATAACAACACTAGCATGGCAATGTAGGAAAACATCCTAAATAATAACATTAATAAATTTGACAACATGTATGCATGTGTGTTTGTACTTTACATGTGAATAATTATGCATTATGTGCTTAATATACACTGTATCAAACCTATCCACAAATCTCATGTGTGTTGTAGTGACACACACACACACACACTCTCTCAGGTATACTATCAATTACTAACCTTGTAGCTATGTGAGTATCAAGCATTTCATATTATGTGACTGATTGTATACTTCAGCAACATAGTTATACACCTGTATACATCATGAACTTTAACAAACACACATTTTTTAGTGGTTATGAAATGTCTTTACCAGAGTACACATGCATACTGTAGTTACATACAGTACAATATGTTGTTCATTACAATAATTATACAGCCAATAATAATTATTATTCAGTTTAGACTGTGCCTACTTAAAATACATATCTATAACATAAACTTGTTTTGACTGCATTTTTACTTTCATATGTTCATATACATACTCATGAATAATATTATTATCAGTAAACAACAACACACTAATGAAGTGATGTATAGCTAGCATTCAAAAGAAATGAAAGTGCATGTGTGTGTGTGATAACAGCACTATAATGTCTAGCAATAGTCTTGGGGCTGCTTAAGTTATGGGTCCATTTAGAGTGCTAGATCTCATCACTAGAATAAATTATATGCAAGCAAACTCAAACTATATAGTATGTACTACTCTTTTATACCTACCCACTATACCTACCCACTATACCTACCCACTATACCTACCCACTATACCTACCCACTATACCTACCCACTATACCTACCCACTATACCTACCCACTATACCTACCCACTATACCTACCCACTATACCTACCCACTATACCTACCTACTATACCTACCCACTATACCTACCCACTATACCTACCCACTATACCTACCCACTATACCTACCTACTTTTGAGGTATTGTCACAATTACGTGTAACAGCTTAATAACATGTCTTGACTTTCTAATAACTCCATGCACCACTATGATTGATGTGGTATGTTTGTTATTCATGGCAATGCAATGAGTGCATAGTACTGTTCTTTATTATTGATTTGCTAGGCAGGCAGCACAGCTGGTTTGCCTAGGATGTACAATCACACAAAATTATGGTGCATAACTAGTTACAATTATGCAATACTATATTACATAGATTACAGATATACTGTTATTATTCAGGTTGAAATAATTATATTGGTTGCTGTATATCATCTGTTGCTACAATTAGTAAGGTTGAAGATGCCAAGATAAACACTCCAGTAATTTTAAATGAACCATGCATGTCCAACATACAATGATGAAGTTCCAACCATATTTTTTTACAGCTAGTTTGGCTGCTGCTTTTGCATGCATAAAGTTTACACAAGCCACCTCAGAGCTAGCCATTTTCATATACCACTGCAACATGTATTATTTTAGTGATCCCATAAGTTTCACTGATATCGATGTTCCCTTGTGTATGCCTTCCACTCCACAACGGTGAGAACACATACATACAGGTTTTGCATTAAGAAATAGCTAATTGTTAGGAGTCTTTCACATACATAGCTTCACTAATCTTTAAGTTATTTGGATTTGAAAGTGCATGCTAACGTGTGTACTAATATGCACATAGAGCAGTTTACATTAATTTTATTAAATTGTGTTGCAAGTCATGTTACTATTCCTATATAATTCACTGCAAATACATACCATAATTACCAAATGTGAGTCTGTCAATATTATTTCCAATTCCATTGATCCATACTAATCTGAGCTTCAACTTGTGTAGTGCTTGTTTATACTGTACACTTCCTTCAAGCGATCACATTTATGGATACCAGTGTGATGACATGTACACAGATGCTATTTCCAACTACTTCATTGAATATTGCAATTCTTATATTATTTGTAATGATGGAAAACCTTCTTCAACACTTATGTCAGACTTCTCATTTAATAGCATATAATAATGTGTGTAAACATATCACAAAACTGCAATGATATGTGGTGGTATTGCAATATTATATGAGGAATATACTGAAAATCTGTTTAGTTGCAATTATATTGTGTGTTTTATATAATGTACAAAGATATCAATTAAGATTTCCTTTTACAAGTTTTGTTCAGTTGTAAAACTGAAATTTATGTCAACTATAGTAGTTTGTTCATAGCTTGACAATATAAGTCTAATCTTATGAACTGTATTATTCGGTTGTCTTAATTGCTTGGAGTAAACAAGTTACGTTACTAATATATCTCTGTATGTGTAAGAGCATACGCAAGAGAAATTTGTATATGATTTGAAATACTTGTGGCAGGTACATTAAGTCTCTGTAAAGTATTTACATACACACATACACCATAATAGTAAATGTCATTTTTTGGTGGATATTAGCTGCATGCATTTTATATACATAGCTACAGTATATAAACTATAGTATGTATACATAAAGAACCTTGTGTGGGAAGACCAAAGCAAAAAAGACCATTCCATAAAACCGCAACATTTCTATATTGGACAGTTATAGAACTTTTTCAATAGGCCACAGTTCTATATAGGGCTGAATGATTGTGACATTCTGCTACTTTCACGATTGTAGGATGCAACGTAATATGATGACTATCACAACGTTATAACTCATGTGCATCAGTGTCATGTATGCACAACTCTGTATGAATTATTTACTACACAGTGAAACTGTTCAACACAATTAAAGTCATAGGTGGTTACAGTTTAATACAGGCAGTATAATAAATAACAGTATCCTTAGAATTCAACGGTTTCTAATGGGTAAGCTTTAAACTACGAAGTAAGATTTATTCACACAATGAGCTGTATCAGGCTTGTTTCTGGATCATGTTCTTCCACAACAGTATGTGCCACCATTTAGAATTTACTGATACATTTGCATGTAATGACAAAACATCACGTTATTTATAATACATATCAACATCATGATGTTCAGAGACAATCACAATTAATGCCACAATCAATTATTACAATCTCCCAGCCCTAGTTCTATATCAGGCAGAAAACTGCCAGGCCTATTTAAGCCTAGCAGTTCTAATTGTTCATCGTTTATTTTCTAATTGTTTTGTGTGTCTTGTGTGTACCTCAAGTTGATGGTCCTCTATACCAGTTAAAGGCACTGCCTAGGTTTGTGCTACATGTCAAATATAGCACTCAAAGAGTGATCCTGAGATGAAATGTAGCACTCGGATTTGCCTCGTGCTATATTTGTCTCACCCACTCTTTACGTGTTATATACTCATGGTAGTGTTTACTGTATTCACATTTTTCCCTATGAACACATTATTGTATTTCCAGAATGTTACTGATTGTTTACACGGTGCTACTGCTGCCGTTATTTCAAAGTGCCACAACTGGTAGGGTCTACATTGTGACACCTGATGATCACTACTATCCTAACACTACATGTCATCATTGTCATAACCTACAACACTACCTGCTCAATACCACCAAATACTTCACCTCTAACACTCAGCTACTTTTCCTACCAGGACTACATCACCTTCACACTGATCTCATCATACAAAATATTCACAACATTTCACTCATTGGAAATAGTATGGCTAATGTTACAATGCCAGAAGCAGTAATCCAAAGTGAGTGTGACATTTCAAAGAAAGGTATGGTGTTTGTCAATATCACTAACCTAACAATAGCAAATATGATCATTAATCACTGCCAGGGTCAGTTTCCTAACATTTCTCAGGCAGCAGTACTTATCAAAGAATGCAATAATGTTGTAATGTTTTCAGTGCATATCCATACAAGGGTGTCATGGTTTACTTCATGTGCTGTGATGGTAGTTAACCTCGTAGGAAATATACACTTAAGCCACATCACTTGTCATGGCATATATTTGTACTGCAATGTTACAAGTGTATACAAAACAAATTCTGTTGTTTTAATTAATCATTATCATCTTAATACTGATGACCATTGCAAGTTTCACTTGGTTAACCCATTAGATGTACTTGTATTGCAAAACTCCATAGTAACACTGCAGATATCAAACATGAGTGTTAAAAGTGTATTGTGTACTCCAGCAAATAAGCAGTATATGAATGTATTTCACATCACCGGTAGTGTAGCAGTACTTATCATCAACTGTGAGTTCATTAACAACCATTTCTTTGGAGTATTGCTCTTATTTACTAGTTCAAACAGTGCAACTTTAAAGTTTATTAGTTGTAGATTTTTAAATAATGCAATCAATTTTCAACTAATATCAGTTAAAGCAGAAAATTGCTCAACAGCACAAATCATCAGTTGTGTATTCCAAAACAATAAGAACAGTGATAACATAATATCAATGACTAATGTAAACACAACTATCTCTAGCAGTATATTTCATGACAACCAAAATGTACATGAAATTCTGCACTTAACTAGCAATGCTGTTTTTGAATCTGGAACGCTCATATTGCAAAGTGTTGATTTTTATAACAACAGCATTAGAAACTCTACTTACAGTTATCTTATTCAGGTAACTAACATTGTGTTTGTGCTAACTGGCAACTTGCACTTTATTAAAAATGTCGTGAGCTCTAGTTTAATTCAACTTGGCACCTACAGTGTGATCATCTTTAACGAAGGAATAATGAAATTCTCTGAAAACATAGCAATTTATCTAATAGACTTCAGGTATCACAGCGAAACCATTTCTATAGCAGAAAACACTACATTAGTATTTTCCAAAAATCATGTATGTGCCATTTTTGGAGTCAGCATTATGGCCTTTCCACCTTGTATTTTCCAATACTTTAGTAATATCCCATTCAATCAACGACACTTGAAAGACAGGAACTATTTGATTACCTTTGACAACAACTACATCATTAAGGGGTGCTATAACATTGCTATAATACCTCTCACCAATTGCCGCTGGCTGCCAGATTCATTATTTTCAAATATGCTTCCACTTAATGTAAACAAGAATTTTGTTAAATTTGTCAACAAAACTGACAATTATGATTATGATACGATATCACAAAGTAATTTTCAAAAAACCATCTGCTTTTGCAAAGATGCACAACACCCTGACTGTAATGCTACTGACTTAGGCTATTTATATGCTGGACAAACACTGAACATATACCTTACTCATAATCCAAAAAGAGTTAGTAGTAACAGTGTACAAATCACATTTGAATCTGATGTGAATGAGTCCTACATCTCACCATGTATGATTGATGCCACAGAGAACCTAAAACGTGTCCACAGTAAATGTACTAAGGTTACTTATGTAATAGCATTCCCTACAGTGAGCTGGTGTGCAATTTTCTTGAAAATCACTTATCACTCGGATCGTGAGATAAACATATTTTATATTAGACAACATTCATGCCCACAGGGCTTTGTTAAAACAGAGGGAAAGTGTGTGTGTGATCCAAACCTTGGACACTTTGGTGTTCTAGCCTGTAACATTAATGATCAAACTATAGTACGTCCTGGTAATAGCTGGATTTCTGCTACAACTCACAACAGCTCCTTTGTTTATTATATTAGTTTACATTGTTATGATTGTCTAATCTATTCATCAAATCTTAAATTTTCAGCACCAAACTCACAATGTCGCTTTAACAGATCTAGTGTTTTGTGCGGAGAATGTCAGCAAGGTCTCAGTACTACATTTAGCTCTTCAAGGTGCCAACGCTGTTCCAATATGTACCTGCTTCTAATAGTGCCTTTTGCAATAGCAGGACTGCTGTTGGTATTAATGCTATTTACTCTAAACCTCACAGTAACTGATGGAACCATCAATGTGTTCATTTTGTATGTGAATATTACTGGTATAAGTGCACCAGCATTATTCCATGAATTTACATTTCTTTACACTTTTACATCACTAGCTAATCTTGATTTGGGTATTCAAACATGTTTCTACAATGGTATGGATGACTATGCTAAGATGTGGTTGCAATTAGCATTTCCCTTCTACCTCATCTTCATTGCTACATTACTCATCATAACAAGTCGTTACTCCACTACAATACAGAGGCTCACTGCACATAGAGCACTACCTGTTCTTGCTACACTATTCCTATTGTCCTATACTAAAATACTCCACACAGTATCCATTGTCTTGTTCTCCTATTCCACCATCACTCAACTACCCAGTGGACAGTCTACATTAGTGTGGTCAGTAGATGCTAATGTGCCACTACTTGGAGTAAGATTTATCATCTTATTCATAACATGTCTCATCATATTCCTGATACAAGTACCCTTTACCATTATCTTGTTGTTTAGCAGGCCACTCCAGAGATTCCATTACATCAACAAATTTAAGCCACTATTGGATGCTTATCAAGGACCATACAAGGACAGTCACTATTACTGGATTGGACTACAGTTAATGGTTCGTGTGGTATTCCTCGGGATATCAAAATTAGAAACTCACTCAAACCTTACAATCAGTAATGTCATTGTTGCCACAATGTGTGCGTTGACTGGTATAATAAATCCATTTAATAATACACTCCGCAACCACCATGAATTACTACTGTTACTAAATCTCCAAATTCTGTACATATTTGTGCAGCATAATTCCAATCCAACTACCATCCATACAGTTATTGCTATGGCAGCAGTTCACTTCACTCTTATTGTGGTGTACCACATCATCACTTACATGTATGGTGGAGTGATCAGGAATAAGATACAACAAGGTGTGAACACAGTTATGGGACGGATCAGCAAGAGGTCAACAGTGCAAAGTTTTCAACTTAACAATGTTCCTGAAGTCACTTATAATTATCGTGAGTATCGTGAGCCTTTAGTGGCTCAAAACTAACAGTAAAACATCATTGATTAAGGAATTGGAATTATTATGTAATTCTCCGCACTATACAGATTCCATTAAAGTTCTGCATATCATGCACAGTTTACATGTATATGTTGAGACATGCATGCTAAGTGATTCAATGTATGTTTATGCTCTGATGCACTTAAACTGTACTGTATGTAGAATCTGCCTTTAGAGAATTTAACAAAAATATTTATTGTACATAAATGTGCAAAGCACAGTATGTACATTATAATTACTGGGTTAATATTATAGAAGAAAGTGATTGAATATGAAGGATTTCAGCTGCCTTTTGATTGTAATTCCAGCAATTTTTACTGTACTGCAGGACATTTGAATTAGAGAGCATATGTGCAGAACATACACTTCAACAAAAGATGCAGGTTTAATTCCCTTTGTGACACTTTTTCATTTTTTCAGACCATTTTTTAGAAGCACTTTAACTACTCTATTAAGCAACTGACTGTTTTATTAGAGTATATTAATCTTTTTAGCAGAAAGTGGTCAGCTTTCCTTCAAGTAGGCAATCAGGCAGTCTTCAAGTTAATTGGTTGGTAGATGCCTAATAACTAACCACCATTTTGTGGATCCATTAAAATAATGAATAAGGCAACAAATATGCAAAAAAAAATCTATCGTATTCTCCTGGAGATATATATGCGGTCAAGGATAATTATAATGCTCCACACTTTTTTCAGCACATGTACACCTTAAAGAACAATTAACACTCCACAGTTCTGCTTTACTTTGGTCCACTCTTAATTTAAGCCCAGTTTTATGGCTGTCTTGTTGTCAATTTAAGGAGATACACAACTTAATTTTAGACTAGCCTAATCTTTTGCAGCACTGAAACCCATTGATCAGTGTCTTTGGTTTTATGAAGGCAGTTACATACCTTAGTGGTAGCAACACCATTATATCAAGATGTAATATTAGTGGGAGATATTGATTATATGAGCACTTTTGTTTCCGATGTCATTGTGTAATGAAATCATTGTTCAGACCACATGACTGACATAATAGTTAGGTAATTCATTCCTGTTACAATGTATACAATTAGTGCTGATAGAGCATAGTGCTGCCAGGTATAAATTTGTATTTTTAAGTAAAAATGCACTAACTAAACTAAACAATACATTACCTAGCAACAATAGAATAAAATATTCAATGCATTACTAACTATATGCTCATAACATTTGGCTTGATTAGACACAAATTAAAATTGTTGCTTTGTTTTAGCCAATCAAAATGCACCATTTTTCTTGAATATTGATTTGTAGCTATGCATACATCAAAATCTGTATTTACTATATGTTGACAATGCTAGTAGTAAAGTGTTCATTTAACTTATCAGTGTGCATTCCTGTGGTTTTCCATTGAAACATCATGAATATCATTATGCTCATACAGTTTTACAGCCTTATGAAAATCAATGTGTATTTTTTTAGACAAGGGAAGATTTAGGGTGGTGCATGTGGTGCTGTAGCACCCCCTCTAAGTTTTACTTTGTGCTAGCTGGAAGGCTAATAGAAGCTACTGTACAGATGTAATTGCATTTGAAGCATGCATGAGCAACAAAAAGATGGACGGAAGAGTTAATATTAATCTCTTCTAGGAAATATGAAAGGGTGTCAAAATTATATATCAGCAGTAAACTAAAGCTGCTATAATTGAAATACTCTTAGGGCAGTCAACTATTCTAATAGAACATCCATCACTAAAACTCTTATTTATAGGACCACTGTGTGAGTTGGAGTTGAACCTCTTTTTCTTTACCTGAGCATGTGTACTGCAATGTCACCATATGCATTATACCAAACTTCCTGACATACCAGTTAATATCTGTAGCTACCTTATACTGTGAACCATATGATATCAATTGTGACCTGATCTTGGAAAACCTACCTTTTTGGCACATAGGTCAATTTTCTGTTTTGTAGCTTAAATGAGATACTGGGTACTCATCTATCTTGTGATAAAATTTCAGCTTAATATCTTTAAGCATTTCTGAGATATGGCTGATTTTCTGTCCTGTACATTACAAACTAACTTTTATGGTAATGTATTGAGTTCTGTTGGTGATTAAGGGTGACAAATGGTGACAAATCACTTTGTTTATTAATAATTCCATTTTTACCATCTAAAATACTTTAAAAGACATTTCTGATAGTTTAATGAAATATTCTTGGTACTTTTCTGCAATTAAATGCCTTGTATCATTGTCTAAGACTAAGTTTTAGCCATTCCAGCACCTGAACAAATCACCCAATTTGTAAGTTACTTGTTGTCCCACGCATGTGAAATTACTACATGGTCTGATATAATCATCCATATCTCCTAGGAAAAAGAAGCTATGGATGTGAAACTTCACAGCAAGAAGGTTTAATAATTGCTTTATCCAAATGTGCAAAAAAATTTATTTAAAAATTATTGTTGAAATTTTCATTTGAGTTTTCCCAAAAAGTTAGCTTGTGCCCAAAAGGTAGGTTTTCCAAGATCCGGTCACAATTCTGCTTTGAAAGGAAATAACTTCTTTTGGTTTAATGTGTAGTGGCATATAGCTACAAATTTGCTGCTTGGGTTGAAATGTTTCCTTTGTTAACTAACATAAATTCTACTGAAATTTTAATCATCTATAAAGTTAACAGGGTTTCAACATCTGGGGGCTCAGGGGCGGATCTAGGATTTCAGAAGGGGGGGTGCTAACATGGACATATATATATATGTGTGTGTGTGTGGCAAGAAAGTTGATGCAACTAGTGTGTGGAGCAAACTCAGCATGCAGAGCATGCTCTATCTAGGGGGTCTGGGGGAATGCCCCCACAGGAAACTTTTGCAAATTTGGCCTACTGAGATTAATTTTGAGTAAAAAATGATGTCACTTTGTTTATGTGATACCATTATTACCCTACAGCTTGTCAGTAAAACTAAAGGGCACAGCCATGTAGCTAAAATTCAATCTTAGACTAACATCTTAAAGAACTAGTAGTGGAAACGTATGGGTATCAGCTGCACATGATGAAATTTAGTGATTTGAAGTATAGCATAATTTACAGAATACACTAGCTGTCCAAACAGTAGAGAGGGTAGGTGTGAGTGAAGAAGGAAAGTAGATTCACCAATGTGTGGAGTGCATGTACACTCAACATGTATAGAATTCTCCAGCTAGGGGGCTCTGGTGGCATACTCTCCTGGAAATTAGGAAAATGGCTATCACAAGACTGAATCTAGAAGATATTTTTAATTGAAAGTGGGTACAAGATGAATAAGTTCAGTTGGAAGTAATTTTAAATAAAAACAGAACTATACAATGTTTCTTGGTATTGGATTTTAAGAAAATGTATAATAGTGGCTTGTCAAAGAGAATAAAGAGTGTATAGTTAATTGAATGCAAAGTCATGGAGAATATTTTAAACACTGTCACAGGATTCAATATAGCCACTGTTCTGTGGTGCATGTTGCTATTTCAATTTAACTTTTAAAATGATGAACCCATCCATCACCATAATTGTTTCACAACTAGTCTACAAATACAACTAGTTTTTGGCCACAACTAACCCCTTTTAGCAAACAATGATCATGACAACGTAAATGCCGCCGTATCAATTAACCTTAAAGTTAAGCTTCAAGGGATTTGATAGTGCAAAATCCAGAAGCTGCTAGATTTAGATAAATGTAGCATAGTATTTGATCAAGTAAGGGAAACAAAACAGACAGCTCTCAGATATTGCAGCCTTGTGAACTTTAGAAATTCACTATTATACAAGACTATTGTTTTACTTGCAAGAGAAGCATTTCATCCCAAGAATCAAGTTTGTAGCAGAGTCTAAAATCACTTAAACTATTTGACAGAAAAAGTTGTTTTCAAAATGGATTTTCAATTAATGATGTTTTATACAATTTAGTACATTAAAGGTATAAATATTTTACCTGAAGTGATTGGTATATGGCAGGATGTTTGGTACAATGGTGAGGGTAGCAGTGCACAGGTCTAGAAGAATAAATTTAATTTCAGCTTACACTCTGGTAACTTCTTGAAAATTATAGTTTTAATGATGAATGTTCTATTAGAGTAGTTGACTGTTCTATTAGAGTATTTCGATTTTAGTAGCTTCTAAGGTATAACTTATTCCAAAAGTATAATTTTGAGTGCTACAGCTTCTAGAAGCTTCCTAGCTTGCTCATTGTAAAATTTTGGAGGGGGTGCTTCAACCCCCAAAGCACCCCCCTAAATCCGCCATTGGGGTTGCACCCTCAAAGTTACTTGATCAAGCTCCACACATACATTTTAATAGCTTTTGAACAAAACAAAAACATGACCACTGTATACACCCTTTCTACCTATGTATTGTGTATATCAAATTGTTCATTATTGTTGAAAGTATATACTACAGAATTATAGTACTATTACCTTAAATTCCTCAACTTCCCAAATGAGATGCTTTATGATAACCACAGTAAGAATCAGGAATCCTATCCACAAGTAATTGTCCTTCCCTGGTGAATGTAAATTGAAAACTTTTTGAAAGCATAGATTCAGTAATATTGCTGGTTGTGGTTTCATTTTTTTATTGACATCAATTTAGGCTAATAAAATTAAAATTAATATCTTACAACTTCAAGAGGTTGCACCCTAGACCCCTAGAACTTCATCTATGAAATACTGCAGCATTAATGCTGTGCACTTAATATGACAGTCAGCTATTATAGTGATTTTTTTTTACAAAGGGTTGATACAACTAGTCACAAGGTACAAATCACACTCGGCACGCTCTAACTAGGTGGGTCTGGGGCATGTCCTTCACAGGAAAAGTTTTACAACTTTAGATTTTTGAGATTACATTATTTGGCAATAGTTTTAACTGAGTATATACATAAGCATATAATCATTGCGAGCCAAGTTTACCCATTCTATATATTAGACACCATGCAGTATATACAGATACCCAGCACTTTATTATGTAGTACTGGGGGGTGATGGTCACACTGGAAAAAACTGAAATATAATATGCTTCTAGCTTAGCACCCTTCCTTGGATCTACCCCTTTTAGATAATGCTTTAGAGGATGAAACTTAAGTTTTCTGAGTAAGGGAAAAGGCATACTATCTACGCATGGTGATATTGTATTTGAAGGGTAATTAGACACCAAAGCAAGTGCATTATAGTAATGCTCTATATGCATTATTAGCTATGAGTGCATGTGTATGCTGATACACAAGTAGTATGCTGATCGTATAAACACTTTATAGTATCTATGCAGATCCAATAAAAGGGGTATTCCAATATACTGATATATGATTTGTATGACCATATATAACATGCTGGAATAAAAAGTTATGAGTTATGAAAGGTTGAAAAATTATGCAAATTTTATGTGTCAGCATGCCATGTTTTTGCAGGCCCAGTTACATACAGTTTAGTCAAAGACTCAATTCATGCATGCTAAATATTACTGGTATGATAGCAATAAATATATAATTGAAACACTACAGTACAGAGGTAGAGCATTGCCAGTTTTTGCTACGCTATATTCCTATTCTCCTTTATGCTAAAATACTCCACATAGTATTCATTGTCTTGTTCACTCAACTGACTATGCAGTAAACAGTCTAGCTAGCTACATTAGTGTGGTTAGTACTACCTTTATAGTGATATTCATTCGAAATGGTGGAAATAGACAAACTGCCTCATTATAGAGGTGAAGGCAGGGTTTGTCGGGCAAATCTGTATTTAATCCCAATATATTGCCTATAAATTAGCATTGATAGTTGCATTACTAGACAGTCTGGAATTGCGATGAGACTAACAGGTGGCTTTCTGCATCTTCTCCACAGCATTATATAGATGTAAATGTAGTATCTACTGTATAGTTGGAAGTTCCTAGTGGAATTAATCTAATGAAATGCAAGAACTTATGCATGATATAAGTACTGGTTGCAGCGGCTACAAAACTATTTTTTACAACTAGCCCTGATCTGAGACGGGGGGGTGTACACATAGTGTTTGAAGTAAGCACACGTAATTTTTGTGCTGTATATTGCCATGATGTCTAAACAGTTAAAGTAAAGAGAGGACTCAGGGGCGGATCCAGGAGCCAGCAAGGGGAGGGGCACAAACAGGCTAGTTGTAGGTGGTTGCCTGGTTGGGGAGATCCAGATTCTCTTGCTAGTTGCTCCAAACGTCTTAAACAACACCAAACGATAATTAATTTTAGAGGCGCTTAGTACACAGGAAGATGACAATTTAACAGCTAGTTTCGAGGTTAGTTTGACATTAGTTTGCTTCGGTTTTAGGTGAAATTGTAAAATGTGCATATTTTCATGAGTTGTATAGCTAAATTGATCTTGGCCTGACATAAAATTTAGTATTTTAATCACAAGTATGGCTGGCTCTTCCACATGGTGAGGGTGGGAGGGGCGGGGATTTGCCCTAAATGCCCCATCCTGGATCCGCCATTGGGACTTGTGTGACAAAGTTCCAGTAAAGAGGAAAACTGTAGGGATTTCTGACTAGCTAGTGGGGTCTGGAGCATACTCCCCTATAGGGAAATTTTTGAAATGTAAATATGCCAAGATTGAATCTGGAAGTAATTTTAGAGAAACAAATGAGATCTGGAAGTAATTAGCAAACTGAAGGGACAAATTAAATTTTAAAAATAAGAACTACGTATAGAAGAACTACGTACATGCAAGCCTGGACTTTTAAACAATTTTATTTTATAGTGTGCTGTAAGAAAGAGTAAGGCAATTTTTAATCAAGGGGTAAACCACAAAATAGAAAATCCACAAAATGGAAAATTTTTGAAAATGACTATCTCAAGGTTGGATCTTGAGGTACTTTTAGCCAAATTCCTGCAGTAAATTGGAGTAGACTTAAGATGCACAACACATAATTATGCACATATAAATTAGAGTTAATACTTTTCTATGGTGCAACTAGCTATTTTAGTACAAGTTTTACCAAGAGTATATAATATGGGGAGAGTGTCTAACTCTCAGTATGGCCTGTACAAACACCCTGGGTAAAGTTCACCAAAGTTCACCTTTCATCAAATCATCATCACCTTCACTGGAAATAGAGAACTGTTGATTGGTGTTGACGAGGGCAAAGCCTTTGTTCTCACAAAAGGCTGAGCTGTCAGGGTGTTTGGTGAATGCGTTCAAGTTAGATACTCTCCCCATATAAATATTATGTACTCTTGGTTTTACAACTAGCCAAATCACCATTTACAACTAACCAAAAGTCATTTACAACTAGAATTTTGGCCACAACTAGCCCCCCCCCCTTTTAGCCCCAGAGTCTGGTTGAATGCAGTGGAAATACCTGGAGGTTAGTAATTGTTCACATTGTAAATCAACAAAGGAAACCTAAACTATATCATCTCCAACTTACATACACAGGAAGACGCAGTATGCATAACATAATAAGACATCTATAATTATCACACAGGTGCCTAAAATTAAAGTTTTACCAGCCTAGATATGCTATTGCATAATGCTTGATGGTTTGCTCACCTTTAATTAATGCCTGCAGATTAATTGAAATCTGGCCCATTGTGATTCACTTATATACAGTAAATAATGAACTATATAGTGCCAAATCTTCAGTCACAGTGTGTTGGTGGTATTAAAACATAAAATTATGCTATAGCATTAAAGGCTGGAATATTTGTGTACCTGTGAGTGCATGTTTTTGCACAGGTGTGTTATAGTTATAATGCGTTATGCATACTGCACATTTCTGTGTTTATCTATCTCATTATGGATCTACAAGGGTCAAGGGAGGCTCCTATTGAGCAGAGAATGAGACTAAAATTATGTTCCGTTGAATGCAGAAAAATCCCGAGTTTGATCAGGTAATAACTTGATCTACAGAAAATTTGCAGTCTGTGCAAGTGCCTGAGGTACCACACAGCCTTACAGGAAGACACAGGCTTATAATACATTATAATATCTCACTGTGTTAAATTACACATTTCATTATAACACATTGCATAATGGTTATAGGTTTGGTGTAGCATTGATAAAAAGTGAGACAAAAATTAATGATAAAAAGAAAAGCATTAAAGTAATAGCTATAATTATCCATGAATAGTGTGATTGCTAAAAGGAGTACATGCAGGGATATTTAAAATCCAGCCTGTTCAGATCAATGTTTTCCTCAAAGCTCTGCCATTGGAATGTAAAACTGAGCCATAACAAGTTTCTAGTCTTAGCTACACAAATTCACTCATAGTTGCATACTGAATATATGCAGTACTCTTAATTACTACCCAATGTACTATCAGGAACGAGTTTCTGAGGTTTCCGGAAACTGATCACGCTCAGATCGAGATATGTACTCTAATAGAGCAGTCAGTCACTCTAATAAAGCAGTCTCAGTATTCAGAGCAGCAGTGTAGCAAGCTATGTAAGGAGATTTTTATGTACTTTATCAGTGATATTACCGGTACATACAGGCTTTCAGTCTTTATAGTCACAGGACTTTTGGTGACTGATTTCTGGGTCAAGAACATAGCTAGATTTTAATGAAGACCAAAAAACAAATAAACAAAAAAGGTAACTGCCTGCTGAGCCCTCTACTGTACTAACTATATATGTAGCTATGTGCCACAGCAAATTAAAATTCATTAGCCCTGTCATTATGTAAGCATTTGAACTGTTAGTCCAAAATACTATACCTATACCACCATACGACAGGAAATTTTGACAAAAGGGGAATTTGATGAATCCACACTTCATAATAGTATTGATGAATGTATTATATTGATGAAAATCAAGAAATCAAAATATGTAACTATGGATCCAGAAGTCACCAGACACTCCTCTGCTAGCCTTGTGGTTTAATACACCAAATACAACCATAAGCATTCCAAAACTCAATCACACAATACAATGCACCCGATGGTTGGTTTCACAATATCATAATTGAAGATGATGTAATAATAATAATGCAGAACATAACACAGAAATGTGTATGGTACAACACAGAGTAATAGATACTAATACACATTTGTCTGTAAAGGTTATTATAATCATAAAAAAAAAACACAACACAATTGGGTCATAAACTCATAAAATTATAATGCAATAATTTGTAGACGATGATTGAGATATTCTGTAACACAGATACTGGCACTGTTTACTGTTATACCAGTGATGCTATCGAACTGTCCTTTTTGACTTCCTGTTGTTCCAAACTTAGTAATCAACTGGTGGGTGGGGCTGAACACTGTGAGGTAGTTAACATCATTAGTTATTATGCAATCATCAGGAGTAAGACAAATGGCAAATGGACTGTTACAATCTATCTTCCTAATAAAGTGACCATCTTCACTAAACTTGCTTATTCCACCTCCACTCACGTTGTCAGTCACATACACTTGGTCATTGCTGTCCAGGGCAATATAACAAGGGCTCTGAAACTGTCCAGGATTAGGCCCTTTGGAACCAAATTTAAATAAATAATTGTTGCTGTGATCAAATACTTGAACTCTGCAATTAGTACGGCCCACCACATAGAGTAGACCTTTACTATTAAAGGCTAGTCCTTGAGGATGATCAAATTGGCCACTACTACTGCCATAAGAGCCAAATTGTGATAGGTATTCTCCTTGTAGAGTAAACTTCTTCACCACATGATCTTTGTATTCACTGACTGCTATTACACTATGACCTACGGCTACACCAATAGGATCGTTCAGTTTACTATCTCCACTCCCTTGACCAAATGTTTTGATTACCTTCAATTCTTTGTCCAGCACCACTACATCATGGTTTTCTCGATCTACCAATACAATATCATCATTTGCTGTCATGGTTCCATTGAAAGGAGCATGAAACTTCTTCCCTCCATATTGTGTGATCAGTTGACAACTTTGTAAATCAATTTTAGTGTAATCTCTCAATGTTGTCCTCACTCTAAAACAGTACACAATTGTGCTAGTTACTCCAACTGTTACATGTTGCTTTTTGACAATACTGTAACTTTATTTTCATACAAACAATTCTATGGCAAAAGTTTTCATATTAAGATATTTTGTATAAATTAATTATGTGACTGCTTTATTATAGTATTTCTATAATTTGTGACACTGGTTGCTACATGCAGTGGTAAGAGAGACTACCAGTCATGTTCTGTAGGTTATGGCTAATTAAAAAACCTTTTGGTCTGAAAGTCATTTGTAACTGTGATGAGTCAGGACTGCCCTTGGCTTTCAAGATGGCATAAGTTGTTGCTGCTAAGGATGCTGAAAATGTACAACAATGTCAGGCTCAAACATTTTGCTTGTTCTGGATTTGGACAAACTATACCGTAATTAGCTTTATTTTTGTGCAAAATTTTTTGTGATAAAATTTTTTGTGCAAAAATGATTGCATAAATGACTGCTCTATTAGAGTAGTTCAATCTTATGTAAAAATTTTTGTACAAGTGTTGCATACAAATAGGATTTGTCAATGAAAAGAAAGAAAATTATGGTACTGCCAATAATGGAAAGCATTAAAGCAGCTAGGGATGAAATTTCAGCTGCTTTGTATTGCATGTTTTTGTTTTCAGATTAGATTTTACATCAAAATGTTGTACTAATGCTCGTGTACAAATTCAGCATCTTCCACAAAATCATCTCTAACAGTGCTTCTTATACACCCCACTGTGGCACAAAGGTGCTATGGTTGTATCAACCTCTAAATTCATTGCTATATGCGCTGTATGAAAAGGCTTGTTACAAAAGGGAGGAGCAAAACAAGAAGGACTTTAAAAGTTGCCATGGAAGAAAAGCAAAATTAATAGGCAAGGAAAGACAAGTTGAGCAAGCTGAGAAGCAGTAAAAGGCTGTGCAGAAAATGCCTGCTGAACAGAAAAGTTCACACCAATCTTACGCATAACAGCGATACTCAGAATGGGCTGCTTTGTGCTGTTTCAATAGGAAGACCATTGAATCGAAGGAACAACTAGGAATAGTCCACCAAAGTAATTTCATGCCACTAGTGAATGTAGAAAGGCTGACCTGCCCTGCCTGTGCTACCATTCTTTCATAGTGTTGCTATTCAACTTCATTTTCATTGCTTTGTTTTGTTGTGTCGGTAATGTGACGCACTCAAGCATGTACCTCTGTATACTGTCCCAATAAGGAATTTGAAAACGCTATAGTACACAGTAGACATATTTGAATTTCACTGTCTGTGGAGTTACATGATCCCTCGTCTATAGGCTGATACCACCAGCATTGACACAAGTACACAAAAGATTTGGAATTTTCAACTAGAGTAAGGACAATGGCACATTGATAAAAAGTACTGAAACAAATCACAGTAAAACAATAAGAAATGTTATATTCTTACTGTACATTTCCATTATGATACCTTGAGCACAGTAGTGATATAACACTGCTTATTGTTTTACTGTGATTAATGTCATGTACTACTACTCCAGCTTGCTTCAGTACTTTTTATCGATGTGCCATGGTCCCTAGAAAATTGTGTACTTGTTTGTTAACTCTAGTTGTAAAGTAAAAATTTTAATTATTATAACTGGTAAACCATGCATACCACATCAAAAGAAAGAATGGTGTTGCACATCCCAGCTATCAATTATTGTCTGAAAAGTGGAGTATCCATTTTACATTTTGTTGTCAACTATGTTGAGTCCGTTACACAACAGTATGAATCAAGAACTGTTCTTCAAAAAGTACGTCTGCAATCAAAGCAGCCACTATGAAAAATACGGACAATTTCCATTACGAAGAGAAACCATCACGTGCTACTGACAATTTGACAACGTTTGCTGCCAGCAAAGATGAATGGGACACTAAGGAGGACACTGGTAAATCCATGAAGAATGCACTGTAAGTACTGCTTCGGCCGGCTGTGGGCGCGCACCTGGTTTTTTTAAAAATGAAGAAACTAAGCCAATTTTTGAAGTCGCATATCTTGGGAACGCTTGAAGCGATTTCGCTCAAATTTGGAATGTGGAGTACTGAAGTTGGAGGGAGTGTCCGCAGCAAAACGTGTCTTGTTTCATCAAGGCAGCACAGAGCTATGGAGGTGCGAAAATTGCATTTTCGTTCTTCCTGTCAATATACTCACGGGTGTTGTGCGCCGGCTTCTTGGGCTGCACGATACACTACCGTGTGTCTTGATTTTCTGACTTTTAACCAACTGTAACCTGACTACTCAGTAAGCTATTGACCTACAATTTTTACACAATGCTTTTTGTCAAATTTGGTCACATTTATTTATCAGTACATAATTATGTACTACGCTATACACAGAGCTAGAGATATCGATGTCAACTCACTTAAATGGACTACCGGGAATACGTTCCCCTCCCACCTGTATAGACACAGTGTGACTCCCACCAAATTTACAAATGTAAGAAGCCTCATAACTACCACCACCAATTTCTCTGATAGTAGCTGCCTCAGTGATCTGATTTTTGTTGTAATATTGTACCATCACATCTATCTCTTTGGAATTGCAAATGTCATTACTCAACGGATCCTTTAGTTGTATTGTAAAGGAATTTTTCTTGCACGTAAAAGGTAGAATACCTTTTAATCCTGATGTGTATAGCATTTCTGAGCCTCACAAAATGACCCTAGCTTAGAAATTATATGCACCACATTATCTATACCTTTGAGGTTGATGGGCACTTGTTCCTTCATGATAGGGTTTAGTTTTGTTTTGCTCTTCGTTTCTTTCAGTTTATCTCTTCGCTCCAACATTGATCTCTTCATGGCCAGCACATCCTTGTTAACACCTCGTTGTAGTTTATCATCGATGAAACTCCAGCAGCTCTTCAACTGGCTTAATAAGAAACACAGTTCATCTTCCTGTACTGCTAAGCCTTTATCGTTTCCCTCTGCATCCTGTGTGATTAGTTGTTGTAACTGTCTCTTTCGTTCATTTAGGGCAGCATGGAGGGTATAAAAGGCATCATCCAACCTGTGAAAGTTTTCTTCTTAATAATTTCCTATTCTTCACATCTTGTCTTTTGCTCTTTACTCCATTGATGGCTCCTTCTACATCATCTATTAGTTGCTGGATACTAGGAAGAGCTTCCTTCAGTATCTTCTTCTCACCATCAACAACATCAGAGATCACATCATAGCCATGGCCCTTGTGTTTCTTGATGATGCAGTCTCGACAGATCAACACATCTTCGCACCTGCAGTACAACTCCAGTGGTTTGGTAGGGTGGACGAGACACATCTCAACCTTCTCAACCTTCTCTGGTAAGATGGATGGAATATCAGTAGCACTGCCTTTCTTTAACTCATCCATTGAGCAGACTTTGTGCCCACTGGTGCTTCTTAGTCGTCGGTGCGCCGTCTCGCAAAACTCACATAAGAACGTAGCACACTCGTTGCAATACGACACTGCTGGTTCTCCTTCATCGCAACTTTGACAAATGGGCGTGACCTTCTTACTGCTTACTTGCTGTTGTAGACGCACGATCTCCACTAGACGAACGGCTGAAAAATGTGATGGTAATTCTTCTACAGCACGTGGAGTAGATAGCGCAACCTTTCCTCTGCACAGTGGACACTCAAGCTCACGTTTCGAACTATCCAAGTAGGGCAATCGACCCAACCATTCTTTAAGGCAGCCGGCACAAAACGAATGAAGACAGGGGAGTATCTTGGGGTCATTTAGAAGATCTTGGCAAATTGCACAAGTGAGCTCTTCTTTCACCTTCTCCCAGTTAGTCGCCATGTTTTCTTCTTTGCACTCTATTGTTTTGCATATAGCTAGCTATTTGCATGCAGTTGAATGCAAGCGCTAAACTAGAATAACTCTAAATAAGGAGAGCCTCACTAATTAGATTAGCTAGGGGGATTTTAGAATTTACGAGAATTCGCGGACTAACCCGGTATAAACTAACAAGCCACAACAGGATTTTTGAACAATTATTGGCAAAGGCCTAGCTATATACAGGTATTACAACGCTCAGTTATAAGTAATAAAACCCAATAGAGTGTTTAAGCTACAGGAACTACTGAATAAAACCCATACTGTAGGCATTCCAGTATCCGAGATTTTTAAATAAAAAAATTATCCGTATATTCCCCAATAGAACCCTGGCACAAAACAACAACTCGTGTTTAACTAGGGATTGCTCCGTAGTTCGAGCTCCAATGAGGATGAAAATCGCTGTGGGGTTTGTCCACACGCTGATCACCATGAAAATCTTAGTTTTATCGTGCAAAATCTTAGTTTTATCGTGCACGTTACATATAAGTAAGTTTGGTGTTGTTTTGTAATCTTTTCAAGCCATGTAATGTATGTACTGAGAATACTTTATAAAATTTTAAAAAACGTACTGTTGGGTGGAAGGTAGTCACTGGTGCTTACTTTAAAGTACGTAGTTACTTCACTCAGGTTAGCGATTTTCAGCTCCAGAGCAATTTTCTGGTGGCTGTGCCATCAGCTCGAAAGTATAAACCACTTCAAAATCGGCATAAAAATGTCATAATTGAAACCACAACTCCACCTTAGGTATTGTTGCATCATTGTGGCACCTCCACTTTAGTTGTTTACCTTTATAAGTTGTTAACTTGATGATTTTACTTACTTGACATAGCCACTTGCCTATGGGTATACACCATTGTATTGAGAAGTGTGCAGTAGGTGAAACATATTTGCTCACCACAAGATACAAAGATCGCTGGGATCCGATATGATCTGAAGTTACTCTCATTACATGTACAAACTTGCAGCTAGAAGCAACTGCAGTTTCAAGATAGTCTAGATTGCTAGATGGCTTCCTGATTCAATTGTGCCATTTTTCCCTTTAAAATGTATGTGGAGTCCTGGAGAAAAAATGTACCTTTTTTCAGTTTTTAAGCACTGTGCATGCCAAAGTAGCTAATTCCAACCCAACAAACTATGTATTTCTGAGATCAGCAATCAATACTCTATCTATTGAACATATAAAAAGCCCATTTTTCCAAAATTTAAAAATCGGGCTGGAATGCCTACAGGCTATAGGTAATAGCTAAAAACCTATTGTGGTATATATCTATAGCTAGGTAATGAAACCATACATGCATGCAGCTAGATAATTAAGTGTTCAGCTAGATACTAAGTAGCTATGTTCAGATATATTCACCTACCAGTGCTGACAGTTGACTTGTACAATAATATTACAACTGCAACGTCAGTTCCAAATAACTACTGTGCATTAGCTAATTAATCCTCTGCTTTTCTGTAGAAAAGAAACGAAACTACCCAAATGGGTAAACACCAATCCTCAAAACCAGGCTTTAGGGCTTGCCTTTGTGACTCAATTATAACAATACTGCAGCTGAATGTGAAAGAACAGCCTATAGCTAGTTGTGAAAAAAAGTGTGGCTATCGAAATCAGACTATAGTGTGAAAAAGATGCTATATCAAAGGGTGTCACCAATTAAGAAATGGCTACAGTGATATTAGTAGTTTGTATAACATTCCAAATTGATATCACTGCAGCCATTTCTTGGCCACCACACACCCTTTGATATCATGGCTTTCCACCCTATTCTGCTTGCACTCTTTTTTCACAGTTTGGATGTTTTGAGTTTACAGCAGTGTTTGAATTGTGTGGGGGTATGAGCGTGACCATAGACTTTGATTGTTATTAAAGTGCAACAAGAAAGTATACAAGTCACTAATCCGATTAGCAACAATGTCCATACACTGGTGAAGATTTAATTTGCATGCTGATTATTAAGTCTGAATGCTACATAATAAGTTATAGTCAACTTCAGTTTTAGCTACTGAAATGACCTAAAAATTAAATGTCTGACTATCTCACAATCACATACACATCAAGAGCTCATCTTGCTTGTATCATTAAAAGAATAAAGTTTAAAAATGTTGTGTTTCCTCAGTATCATGCAGTTTCATACATTTATAGTAACCAGTTATAACTAGCTAGCCAGTTAAAATGTTAGCTATGGACCACCATTTAGCGATGCTATCCACAAATTGAACAAGAGCATGTGGTAATCAGTAATAGTCATGGGTGCTCATGTAGTTCAGTTATGAGCTTATATATAGTAAATAGGCATCCGTCTATTACGCTCAAATTTTTACCTATTATGCTATGCTGCTCTGCTCAAAACTTTTACCTATTATGCTCACATTATGTTCAAGCTAGCTTTATGCCTCATTTCCCATGTTTTGCTAATAAAAATTTGCAGTTATGGGCACATAATAAGTGGCTGAAGCACACCTTTACTCTTCAAAATGCATGTGACAGATAAGATCGATATACTCTAATAGAACAGTCATCTACCTGATTGTTCTATTAGAGTATATCGATCTTTTTCTGTGATATCTATTTTGACCATCATGGATTTGTAGTATGGCTCAAATATACTTCCTATTATGCTAGCATTATGCTCAGTGCTTTCAGGTACTTATTATGCTCATACTTATGCCAGCATAATCGGCTGGTCCCTATTAAATAGTAAATTGTCATGTAGAGAGGACCATGTACATTTCATTTGTAAAAATTTCTAGTAGACTAAGTGGTACCTACCCATGGATAGTCGTGCAGATGCAAGTTATCATACTAAGCAATTGCAACTCTAGAGGATTATTAATAGTGTACATGTAGCTAGTGATTGTTCTATTAGTATATGAAATAGGATGGATGGCTGTGGTATTTAGGATTAATAGTGCGAGCATTGTAAACAAGAAGGAGTAAGTAAAATAGTGCGAGGCAAAGCCAAGCACTATTTCCTTCCTGTTTACAATGCGAGAACTATTAATCCCGAATACCTGGCCTCAAAATAATTTTTACTTTAGCAATGGTTACATAGCCACCATTGCTAGACAACCACATTGTTGCTATGCCTTGGGGTATCTATCACTATGGTAACACTAGTTGTCAAGTTGGACATTTACTTGTAATAGAAACACACCACAGTACTTCACCCAATCAAATTAGTATAATATATTACAGATTTTTGTCAAGGGATCTTGACAAACAATTGTAATACTAATTCTATTGGCTAACAACTTGACGTATTTCAATATAATACGTCAAGCTACTATTGAGAGTATTGTAACACATTCACTTGTCGGATTATAGTATTTTAATGACTGCACCATTAGAGTATCTTGATCTTGCATAACCATAATTATGGAGTTGTTTGGGGTAAATTGAAGAGGGGGAACAGCCCCACAGATACGCCATTGTAATAATATAGATTGATGTACTCATGCTGATTTTGTTTTTGCTAACAAATTATCAACAGCACACAGGCCTGCGGCTGGGCTTTGCTTGCTACAGAGTTGTTTAAAAATTATGATCAGTGCCAATATTGGCAATGCCCAAACCTTTAAGTGACTGAATATTATTGAAATCGGTGCAGTGCTATTGCTTTGATGGAAGTAAACACAAACAAATTGGTTGTTTACAAACTTGAGAGAAATTACTGTGGCAGATCTAAAATTTCTAAAAAGTTTATTTATTAAAATTTATAGAAAGTATAATAATTATTGCTAAGATTAGAAGGTCTGCATGGGTATATGCTCCCATGAATATTATAATTAAAAGCTCTGAGACTGGATTTTAGGAAACTTTTAGCTTATAAAAATCCTGTATATATGTTATGAAGCTAGGGTAGCTTTGATCACTTAATTGGAGTACATTAAATACTCTATTGTATTAGATTTTTAATGAAATGTGAAGTGAAAAGTAAAGTGTTGCTGAGCCGGGTTTAATAGTTATAACACAGTAGTGTAGTTGTAGTACCTACTGGATACTGCTGAAATGTAGCGAAATAACAAGGCTGTCTGATGATCAATACCAACAACACAGCTACTAAGCTAGCTGCTAGCGTGTTGCATGAGCTATAGCCTATATCTAAGAAAGGGTTTCAACCACATTTTTAGAGACCCAACTACACTGATATTTTATCCCATACTAGAAACTCCTGACTTTTCTTCACCATTTCAGATTATAATACTTATTAATTAAGCCATTCTATTCCACACTGACCATGATGCATTGACTTGGCTACAGAATTCTAGATCACTATAGAAACAGTTTACCAGTACTAATAATTATCTTAGGGATATCACTAGGACAAAAGTAATACAGATGCTTTGTCTACATATAATGCTGTAACAGGAGATGGTTTGGTTGGTTGGACACAAATGGTGGTTACACAAGACAACTATATAGTGTTTGATAGAGGAGTATTATATAATTATGACAAGATTATGACAAGATTGTGACAAACCCTGTTGTGCTAAGTGCCACTGCACCATCAGGGTTGTATAATACTATTATTTAAAATCTTCCTAGCAAGGAAGAGAAGTTTGATACAAAGAATAATAATTATTATACTCTCGTGGATTATTCCTGTGATCATGCATAGCAAGGAGTGAATGGGAACAGATTTTAGTAACAGTGCATGATAGTTCAAAATGAATGACCTCCCCACCTTTGAGATAAAAGCTGCACTATAGCCTATACAGCATAAAAATATTGGAAAGGGATTACAGTGTAGACATAAGTCCCATGACCTTGCATGGGTAAAGCAACTGCTCCTTAATTTTGTTATTTTCTAGAATTGCCTCTGAATTAACAAGTGTTACCTATTACTGGAGATTAAGTTAGTGAGAATGTACTGTAATTTAACTGGTTAAATAACAATGTTCTATATGTATTCTTAGCTAAGAGTACACAATCATGTATGCTGATATACAAGTACTGCATTTAAAAAACGAAACTTTAATTGGATAATATTTGTTTAACGCATGTAAATCCCATAAAAATGTTTTAATCAATGGTCTTGTGCCACCAACGGTTCTTGATACTCACGATAGTTGAAAGTAACTTCAGGAATATTAGCAAGCTCAAATCTTTGATCAGTAGGTGACTTGGTAAGTATCCATCCCATAACTGTGTTCACACCTTGTTGTATTTTGTCCCTGATCACTCCACCACACATGTAAGTGATGATGTGGTACACCACAATAAGAGTGAAGTGAACTGCAACCATAGCAATAACAGTGTTAATAGCAATTAAACTGGAATTGTGCTGAACCAAAATATACAAGATCTGGAGGTTAAAAACAAGTAAAAGTTCTTGATAGTTATGAACCAACTTTTGAAAGGATGCATTATTCCAGTAATCACACAAATTGCAGCTACAACAATGCTGCCAACCATCAGATTATTATTAGCTTCTAATGCAGAAATCCCAAGGAACACTGCTCGTATCACAAGCTGTAAACCAGTCCAGTAATAAAATCTATCTTTGTATGGTCCTTGATAAGCATCCAATAGTGGCTTAAATTTGTTGATGTAATGGAATCTCTGGAGTGGCCTGCTAAACAACAAGATAATGGTAAAGGGTACTTGTATCAGGAATATGAAGAGACATGTTATGAATAAGATGATAAATCTTACTCCAAGTAGTGGCACATTAGCATCTACTGACCACACTAATGTAGACTGTTCACTGGGTAGTTGAGTGATGGTGGTATAAGAGAACAAGACAATGGATACTGCGTGGAGTATTTTAGTATAGGACAATAGGAATAGTGTAGCAAGAACTGGTAGTGCTCTACGTGCAGTGAGCCTCTGTATTGTAGTGGAGTAACGACTTGTTATGATGAGTGATGTAGCAATGAAGATGAGGTAGAAGGGAAATGATAATTGTAACCACATCTTAGCATAGTCATCCATACCATTGTAGAAACATGATGGAATACCCAAATCAAGATTTACTAATGAAGTAAAAATGTAAGCTGGTGCAGATTTATGAAAGAATATAGATGAATTGATACCAGCAATATTAGCATACAAAATAAATGCATTAATAATTCCATCAGTCACTGTGAGGTTTAGGAAAAAGAGAATTAATACTAATACAAGACCCACAATTGCAATAGGAATGATGAGCAACATGTAGACACTAGAACAATGCTGACATTGGGAGGAAGCAAAAATGGTACTGAGACCTTGTTGACATTTTCCACACAAGACACCGGATCTGTTGAACTGACATTGTGAGTTTGGAGTAGAAAAATTAAGGTATGATGGATTGGCTAAGCAATATTGGAATGGACACTGTACTGAAACATGATACGTGTAAGAGTTATTGTAAGATGTAGCTGATATCCAGCTGTTTGTAGGACGTAGTATAGTTTGATCATTAATGTTGCAACTTTTCACTTTAAATTTTACAAATTTTGGATAACAAGCACATTTTCTATTTGATGCAATGAATCCAGCTGGGCATGGAAGTTGTCTAATGTAAAATATGTTTAAATCCTCATCTGAGTCTGTATCAATTTTTAGAAATAGTGCACACCAAGTATCAGCCGGAAATGTTACTGTATAATTCACTCTTGTGCAGTTAGCTACCACAAATGGTAAGCTTTCAATGTCAGTAACAATACAAGGTGATATGTATAGTTGATTGATGTACCTAGAGTGTGAAGTCAGTGTTATTTCAGATGTTTCTAACAGCTTGGTATTTATACTAATGTACATATCCAGTGCTTGTCCTGGGTAAAAGTAACCTAATTCATTAATGCTGCAATCAGGATATTTTACAGTGTTACAAAAACAAAGTGTTCTTTGATCAATGCTTTGTGGTGCCATGTTGTAAGTCCCAGAGTTATTGATGTATTTGACAAATTGCTTGTTTACTTCAACTGGAGTACTATTTGCAAACAATGAATCTGGAAACCAACGACAGCCAACAAGTGGAATATTTCTATAACATTGATCACTGTAATAAAAATTTTTATTAAAAGTAATAGAATAATTTCTGTCTAGTTGTCCACCATCACTATAATATTGAAAAATGCACATTGGATAAGGTAAACTTATTATCCCAAAAATTGAACACACATAATTCTCAGAGAAGGTTAAGTTAGAGTGTTGTGTGATGATAATGAATTCATTACTGGTTTCTGTAAAGTGTATAATGTGTCTTACAATATTGTGTGAGAAGTATATATTTCCTCTGTGTAAGACCACAACTAATCGTAGTCTCTCAAACATTTGTGAATTTGAAACAATGCTTCCTTTAGAAGCATTGTTGCTATGAAAGATTACTTGACCCTTAAGTATCAACTCAATATTTGATATATCAATAACATTTCTTCTTACGGTGTTCTAAGATATACTAGCATTTTTTAGCATTAACATTCCAAGCTCAAGGCCTTCCCGTCTCACAGTCAATGGATTAGTGTGACCATTATATCCAAACACACAATCAGAAAGCAATACTTCATTGTTTTCTGTCACTATTAGATAGATACTTGCTGTATTATTAGAGAATTTGCAATTAAAAAACCTGGCTATTGCATGATAATTACCCTTTTCATAATTTTGTATTGAAATTAGTGCAAGGGTGTTAGTATTAGCTATGAACCAGCAATTAATCATAACCAACTTGACCATTGCAAGTTCTGAATCTGTTCTAAATAAAATCAGTGTTTGTTGAAAACCTGCTGAATTATTAAAGAATTTACAATTAATAAAGCGGATTATTGCACTATTTAAGCTTCTGAAGTTAAGGATCATGCCTGAGGCTGGAATATACAAAGGGAGTCCAATAATTTTTAGCTGATTGTCAGAGTTAATAAACTGGCAGTTAACAATGTATACTGCTATTATACCAGTGATTTCAGTAGCATGTATAAAAATTTGAGAATTATTGCATGAGCTTGGCTGCTGAATAATAGTGTTTGATATCCGCAATACCACCCTGTAAGCACTCTGTTGTGCAGAAAAGTTCACTGAAGCAACTTGCATACATGCAAGCCTTTCATAGTGTGTTTTATAGTGATCTACTGAAATTACCCGGTCATCTTTGTTGGTAAAACTTTCACCATCATCATCATCATATTTCAAATATATTCCTTGACATGTGATATAACTGAAATATGACTGTCCTAATGTGTTGATGATTGTCAGGGGATAGAATGGATTACCAGGATCATGTGTTTGGATATGCAGTCGATAGAGAACTACATTTCTGCATGCTTTAATAAGCAGTGGCCTCACACAGTGTTGAATTACTAAGTTGTTTACTGTGAAACTAGTAACATTAACAACTGTGAAATTAATGGCATCATTGTATTCACACTGGATGACTGCATCTGGTGTTGTACCATTGGTATTATTTCCAATCAGTGTAATGTTATATACATTTTGTATGATGAGATCAATGTGAAGGTGATGTAGTCCTGGTAGGAAGAGTAGTTGAGTGTTAGAGGTGAAATATTTGGTGGTATTGAGCAGGTATTGTTGTAGGTTATGACAATGATGACATGTAGTGTTGGGATAGTAGTAATCATCAGGTGCCACAGTGTAGATACTACCAGTTGTAGCACTTTGGAGTAATAACAACAGTAGCATGGCAATGTAGGAAAACATCCTAAATAATAACATTAATAAATTTGACAACATGTATGCATGTGTGTTTGTACTTTACATGTGAATAATTATGCATTATGTGCTTAATATACACTGTATCAAACCTATCCACAAATCTCATGTGTGTTGTAGTGACACACACACACACACACTCTCTCAGGTATACTATCAATTACTAACCTTGTAGCTATGTGAGTATCAAGCATTTCATATTATGTGACTGATTGTATACTTCAGCAACATAGTTATACACCTGTATACATCATGAACTTTAACAAACACACATTTTTTAGTGGTTATGAAATGTCTTTACCAGAGTACACATGCATACTGTAGTTACATACAGTACAATATGTTGTTCATTACAATAATTATACAGCCAATAATAATTATTATTCAGTTTAGACTGTGCCTACTTAAAATACATATCTATAACATAAACTTGTTTTGACTGCATTTTTACTTTCATATGTTCATATACATACTCATGAATAATATTATTATCAGTAAACAACAACACACTAATGAAGTGATGTATAGCTAGCATTCAAAAGAAATGAAAGTGCATGTGTGTGTGTGATAACAGCACTATAATGTCTAGCAATAGTCTTGGGGCTGCTTAAGTTATGGGTCCATTTAGAGTGCTAGATCTCATCACTAGAATAAATTATATGCAAGCAAACTCAAACTATATAGTATGTACTACTCTTTTATACCTACCCACTATACCTACCCACTATACCTACCCACTATATCTACCCACTATACCTACCCACTATACCTACCCACTATACCTACCCACTATACCTACCCACTATACCTACCCACTATACCTACCTACTTTTGAGGTATTGTCACAATTACGTGTAACAGCTTAATAACATGTCTTGACTTTCTAATAACTCCATGCACCACTATGATTGATGTGGTATGTTTGTTATTCATGGCAATGCAATGAGTGCATAGTACTGTTCTTTATTATTGATTTGCTAGGCAGGCAGCACAGCTGGTTTGCCTAGGATGTACAATCACACAAAATTATGGTGCATAACTAGTTACAATTATGCAATACTATATTACATAGATTACAGATATACTGTTATTATTCAGGTTGAAATAATTATATTGGTTGCTGTATATCATCTGTTGCTACAATTAGTAAGGTTGAAGATGCCAAGATAAACACTCCAGTAATTTTAAATGAACCATGCATGTCCAACATACAATGATGAAGTTCCAACCATATTTTTTTACAGCTAGTTTGGCTGCTGCTTTTGCATGCATAAAGTTTACACAAGCCACCTCAGAGCTAGCCATTTTCATATACCACTGCAACATGTATTATTTTAGTGATCCCATAAGTTTCACTGATATCGATGTTCCCTTGTGTATGCCTTCCACTCCACAACGGTGAGAACACATACATACAGGTTTTGCATTAAGAAATAGCTAATTGTTAGGAGTCTTTCACATACATAGCTTCACTAATCTTTAAGTTATTTGGATTTGAAAGTGCATGCTAACGTGTGTACTAATATGCACATAGAGCAGTTTACATTAATTTTATTAAATTGTGTTGAAAGTCATGTTACTATTCCTATATAATTCACTGCAAATACATACCATAATTACCAAATGTGAGTCTGTCAATATTATTTCCAATTCCATTGATCCATACTAATCTGAGCTTCAACTTGTGTAGTGCTTGTTTATACTGTACACTTCCTTCAAGCGATCACATTTATGGATACCAGTGTGATGACATGTACACAGATGCTATTTCCAACTACTTCATTGAATATTGCAATTCTTATATTATTTGTAATGATGGAAAACCTTCTTCAACACTTATGTCAGACTTCTCATTTAATAGCATATAATAATGTGTGTAAACATATCACAAAACTGCAATGATATGTGGTGGTATTGCAATATTATATGAGGAATATACTGAAAATCTGTTTAGTTGCAATTATATTGTGTGTTTTATATAATGTACAAAGATATCAATTAAGATTTCCTTTTACAAGTTTTGTTCAGTTGTAAAACTGAAATTTATGTCAACTATAGTAGTTTGTTCATAGCTTGACAATATAAGTCTAATCTTATGAACTGTATTATTCGGTTGTCTTAATTGCTTGGAGTAAACAAGTTACGTTACTAATATATCTCTGTATGTGTAAGAGCATACGCAAGAGAAATTTGTATATGATTTGAAATACTTGTGGCAGGTACATTAAGTCTCTGTAAAGTATTTACATACACACATACACCATAATAGTAAATGTCATTTTTTGGTGGATATTAGCTGCATGCATTTTATATACATAGCTACAGTATATAAACTATAGTATGTATACATAAAGAACCTTGTGTGGGAAGACCAAAGCAAAAAAGACCATTCCATAAAACCGCAACATTTCTATATTGGACAGTTATAGAACTTTTTCAATAGGCCACAGTTCTATATAGGGCTGAATGATTGTGACATTCTGCTACTTTCACGATTGTAGGATGCAACGTAATATGATGACTATCACGACGTTATAACTCATGTGCATCAGTGTCATGTATGCACAACTCTGTATGAATTATTTACTACACAGTGAAACTGTTCAACACAATTAAAGTCATAGGTGGTTACAGTTTAATACAGGCAGTATAATAAATAACAGTATCCTTAGAATTCAACGGTTTCTAATGGGTAAGCTTTAAACTACGAAGTAAGATTTATTCACACAATGAGCTGTATCAGGCTTGTTTCTGGATCATGTTCTTCCACAACAGTATGTGCCACCATTTAGAATTTACTGATACATTTGCATGTAATGACAAAACATCACGTTATTTATAATACATATCAACATCATGATGTTCAGAGACAATCACAATTAATGCCACAATCAATTATTACAATCTCCCAGCCCTAGTTCTATATCAGGCAGAAAACTGCCAGGCCTATTTAAGCCTAGCAGTTCTAATTGTTCATCGTTTATTTTCTAATTGTTTTGTGTGTCTTGTGTGTACCTCAAGTTGATGGTCCTCTATACCAGTTAAAGGCACTGCCTAGGTTTGTGCTACATGTCAAATATAGCACTCAAAGAGTGATCCTGAGATGAAATGTAGCACTCGGATTTGCCTCGTGCTATATTTGTCTCACCCACTCTTTACGTGTTATATACTCATGGTAGTGTTTACTGTATTCACATTTTTCCCTATGAACACATTATTGTATTTCCAGAATGTTACTGATTGTTTACACGGTGCTACTGCTGCCGTTATTTCAAAGTGCCACAACTGGTAGGGTCTACATTGTGACACCTGATGATCACTACTATCCTAACACTACATGTCATCATTGTCATAACCTACAACACTACCTGCTCAATACCTCCAAATACTTCACCTCTAACACTCAGCTACTTTTCCTACCAGGACTACATCACCTTCACACTGATCTCATCATACAAAATATTCACTACATTTCACTCATTGGAAATAGTATGGCTAATGTTACAATGCCAGAAGCAGTAATCCAAAGTGAGTGTGACATTTCAAAGAAAGGTATGGTGTTTGTCAATATCACTAACCTGACAATAGCAAATATGATCATTAATCACTGCCAGGGTCAGTTTCCTAACATTTCTCAGGCAGCAGTACTTATCAAAGAATGCAATAATGTTGTAATGTTTTCAGTGCATATCCATACAAGGGTGTCATGGTTTACTTCATATGCTGTGATGGTAGTTAACCTTGTAGGAAATATACACTTAAGCCACATCACTTGTCATGGCATATATTTGTACTGCAATGTTACAAGTGTATACAAAACAAATTCTGTTGTTTTAATTAATCATTATCATCTTAATACTGATGACCATTGCAAGTTTCACTTGGTTAACCCATTAGATGTACTTGTATTGCAAAACTCCATAGTAAAACTGCAGATATCAAACATGAGTGTTAAAAGTGTATTGTGTACTCCAGCAAATAAGCAGTATATGAATGTATTTCACATCACCGGTAGTGTAACAGTACTTATCATTGACTGTGAGTTCATTAACAACCATTTCTTTGGAGTATTACTCTTATTTACTAGTTCAAACTTTACAGTTTATTAGTCGTAGATTTTTAAATAATGCAATCAATTTTCAACTAATATCAGTTAAAGCAGAAAATTGTTCAACAGCACAAATCATCAGTTGTGTATTCCAAAACAATAAGAACAGTGATAATATAATATCAATGACTAATGTAAACACAAATATATCTAGCAGTATATATCATGACAACCAAAATGTGCATGAAATTCTGCCTTAACTAGCAGTGCTGTTTTTGAATCTGGAACACTTATACTGCAAAATGTTGATTTTTATAACAGCAACATTAGAAACTCCACTTACAGATACCTTATTCAGGTAACTAACATTGTGTTTGCGCTAACTGGCAACTTGCACTTTATTAAAAATGTCGTGAACTCTAGTTTAATTCAACTTGGCACCTACAGTGTGATCATCTTTAATGAAGGAATAATGGAATTCTCTGAAAACATAGCAATTTATGTAATAGACTTCTGGTATCACAGCAAAACCATTTCTATAGCAGAAAACACTGCAGTAGTATTTTCCAAAAAATCATGTATGTGCCATTTTTGGGATCAGTATTATGGCCTTTCCACCTTCCATTTTCCATTACTTTAGTAACATACCATTCAATCAACGAGACTTGCAAGACAGGGACTATTTGATCACCTTTGACAACAACTACATCATTAACGGGTACTATAACATTAATATAATACCTCTTACCAATTGCTGCTGGCTGCCAGATTCATTATTTTCAAATATGTTTCCACTTAATGTACAAGAATTTTGTTAAATTTGTCAACAAAACTGACAATCATGATTATGATACGATATCACAAAGTAATTTTCAAAAAACAATCTGGTTTTGCAAAGATGCACAACATCCTGACTGCAGTGTTACTGACATAGGCTATTTATATGCTGACAAACACTCAACATGTACCTTATTCGTAATACAAATAGAGTTAGCAGTAACAGCAAGGGTCCTCTTGGTAACAGCGTACAAATCACATTTCAATCTGATGTGAATGAGTCCTACATCTCACCATGTATGATTGATGCCACAGAGAACCTAAAACTTGTCAACAGTAAATGTACTAATGTTACTTATGCAATAGCATTCCCTACAGAAAGCTGGTGTGCAATTTTTTTTGAAAATCACTTATCACTCGGATCATGACATAAACATATTTTATATTAGACAACACTCATGCCCACAAGGCTTTGTTAAAACAGAGGGAAAGTATGTGTGTGTGTGATCCAAACCTTGGACACTTTGGTGTTTTAGCCTGTAACATTAATGATCAAACTATAGTACGTCCTGGTAATAGCTGGATTTCTGCTACAACTCACAACAGCTCCTATCTTTACTATATTAGTTTACATTGTTATAATTGTCTAATCCATTAACTTTTCAATGCCGAACTCACAATGTCGCTTTAACAAATCTAGAGTTTTGTGACAATGAAAATCCACATTGTTTATGCTTTACATACTAAACCTAGCTTAACACACAATGTAGTTTACAAGCCCTATGCAGAAGTAGAGCATTTAAGCAGCCTAACATATTCAAGTATTGGTCTCTACAAAGTGTAGAATAAGAGAATCTCCCCCACAAAATCAGATGGTGAGACAACCTAAATTTTAAGATGTCTTACTGAATAACTTGTAAGCCTCTACATTTACAGCAATATTTTATGCAGCATGCAAAATAACACTCAGAGAGTAGTTAAACGCGCTAATTACTGTCTATGTAGAGTGTGTATAGTATGTTCACGTTGAGCTGAATCCTCAAAAACATTTAATAACTCATGGATGCAATTACACAAAATCTTGAAATTTCGCTCATTTGTAGTACTGGTTGATCCGCTAAAAATATTTCAAAATCTTGTTGTTCAAATGTTTGACATAATATTTACAGCCAATCAAAATTTTTGTAATACATTTCCTATGGAGAAGCCATATAAGTACAGTGTCCATTAGAGCCCTTTCCCAAACTTGTAATGGAGCCAAACCGTACGTGTCTGTTGTTGACTCCGTGACACCTTTGCTGTTACCAATAATCATCTGGTTGGCAGAAATGTTAACTCTGTTGAGAAAAAAATCCACTTTTAATTTTTAGCTGTTTTTCAGGGTTCAGCTCAACGTGAACATACTATAGTAGAGCGACACTACCCCCACAAAACGTTTGTCTCGAAGCCATAAACATTACGTTAACATTTTCGACGTAACTAACCACACAACTGACTCTTATCTATGTGATTTGTAATGTTTTTCCTTACCTGAACATATCAGTTTGTAACTGTGTTTTCAGTAATCATAATCATAATCATAATCATAACTGTGTGGTTTTGTGACATAAGTATCTAACATACCAGCTATACAGTTCCTGCGGTAGCAATAGAGCGACACGAGATACGACACAAGACGAAGCCTGTTACACCAGCGTAGCAACAAAGTTCTCTTTCCATAAGGGAGGGAAACTAACCGCGAAAACTTCTCATTACACGGATAGAAAGTGCAGCGTGGTAGAAAGTGTTGGTCTATTGGGCGCACGTGAACCGTTTCCAATCCCGTTTACGCCCTCTGTTAACTTGATCTGTAAGTATTAAAATAAATAATTCTATTTATATAATTATTATAATTTCACGGCATATTTGTAGCGAATCTCGTTATGTACAGACTTGCTCAACCACAAAATTACGTAATACCGGAAACAATAATATCACGTGACGATTGTAACACCGGTAATGCGAGAGCGGACTTTATCGATACGGCGATTCTAATGGATTCAGGACTGAGTCATAAAGGAGTTCACTTCACCCTCAGGCTCAAGCTTACCGTTTCTTCGTGTTCCAGCATATGTGTTGTACTGTGGAAGGTTGGCACACGTAGTACTGATGACCGGTAAGCTATTCTACAACAAGGAAGTAGGAGACTAGTGTTCTATCAGTGTGTTCAGTGCTTAACTGGTAAAGCAGATAATAACACTCGCAGTGCCACTCGTGTGATCTTGAACTATCCAGGTGTTTGCTGTCCTAGTGTGCGTTCAATTTCAAAGCAGTGTAAACTTAGTTTACTTGCCAACATCTCCTCCTCATCAGATCCGATGATTAAGGAGTTGGCCTTACAAGTGGATCTTTCCTCCAATTTCCTCCAGATTAACAGTTCTCATCAGGAGTTACTCAATGAAGCCAGAGCTCAACTGGACTCTATTCCTACGGCTCGCAAGCTCTACACAGCTAGCAAACACCTTGCCATTTCTAGAGAACTGACACTATGCAAAGAGAAGCTGGACACTCTCTCTGTTCAATGTAAATTTGAATCAAGTGCTGTTCTGGAAGCTGACTCTAAGCTGTGGAATCGACTCCTGTTGGGTTTTCATCCAGGCCAGCTTTCGTTTGTGCTGCGAGCTTCATCAGATACATTACCAACTCCGTTAAATTTACGTCGCTGGCATATACAAACTGGTGCAACTTGTTCACTTTGTTTGTCACCTCGTCCAACTTGTCACCATGTGCTAAATGGGTGTCCTGTGGCTTTGCAGCAAGGCAGGTTTACTTTTCGTCATGATGCTGTTTTATTATGTTTGATGTCTGAGTTGCAAGCTTGTTTGGATAATGTAGAAATATTTGCTGATTTGGATGGCAAACGTGCGTCTGACTCTCCTCCTGCCACCATTCCCCCTGCTGTACTAGTGTGTTCTCACCGACCTGACATTGTTATATATAATGCAGAAATGAAATCTGTTGTACTTCTGGAACTTACCTGCCCATTTAATTCTCGTGCTGACCTTTCTGCTGCACGAGAATGTAAGCAGGAGAAGCCAGAATATCTGCAAATTATTGCTGAGCTTGACCGCTTGGGTTTTGTTAGTCATTACCACACAGTTGAAATTGGTTGCCTTGGCCATTACCTTACAGAGACAGTAACATCTATGAAAAGAGTTTCAAATCTGAGTTTTTCCAAGACGAAAGCATTGCTTGATAGAGCAGCTGCTGTGGCTATAACTTCCTCTCAGAGAATCTTTTATGCACGTAGTAATCCAACCTGGACACTTTAAGTTAAGTTTTGTAGTTAATTATTTTTGTATGTATCCTTGCCATGCCTACGCGGATCTTATCTTTGTAGTCGCATGTGTCCGAGGCTCTGTATGTAATTTTGTCATTTCATCATTATTCTGATGGTTAAAAAAAAAAAAAAAAAAAAAATTAACATTGTATATGCACACTTTTATCATTACACTTAGGCATGATCACTGGAACAGTTTAACCAGCTAATCTTTTATGCACTTATCCGGGTGTTGTTCAGTATGTAATTTAAAACAAATATTCTAAGTACAGAGTCATATGGTGGGAATTATTCCTAATGACAGGTATGTATACCAATAGGATTATAATTTCAAGCTTCTAGTATAGCTCTGTAACCAGTGATAGGCATAAACTGATGTCACCCATCTGCCACACTCACACAAACGGATTGTGTGGTCAATGTAGTGGCCGGATGTTCAAACATTGATTCATTAGGTCACATATTAGTTTATCATCCCCACCTACATCGCCGTTTTACTTACCTTATCAAGGATTTTTTGTACCACTGGTGGCTAAGGGATGCCAATTAGCACCTTTTATAGTTTGTACCTTGCTAGAGAAGTCTAAGAAATTTACATTTTGAGTCATTTTAGCTAGCTAAGTAAACTATCTAGTTAGTAAAAAATACAATAAAAATCTACCCTCCTGCACTGCTATTTTGAGTACAGGAGGATGAGAAAGTTTGTGGCCTTATAAGTCACTTTTCATTTAGAAATAATTTATTTCTTCATAAGAAGGACTGTCTATTTTGATTGTATATCAGTGGCCTTGTGAAGTGTACCAGTCACATTACAGTGGTGTTGTGTACCAGGGGACCTTGTGAAGGCCAATGGTGACATTGTTGAGATTATTACTGGCATGTGTAGGCCTGGTGGGAGATGCTAGCAGTTGATTGTAAGGTGGAGCACTTGTGTGCTGTGTCATGGTCTTGTGCCGTTTGCCTCAATGATGTCAATGGTAGATAACTGTACCACAACTCATCAAGGGCTGCTTGTAATATCCAAGCTGACTGTCAACAGAGCATTTTAATTGCTGGCACCAGTTTGGTTGATGCTTGCAGATCTTAAAGTAGGTTGTATATACAGTGTGTGGGCATGTACTTAACTATTAGACTGACCAATACATGGAGCATGAAGTCTAGGACAGAGAGTAAATCATCCAATGTGGTATTCATTACATAGAGTAGAACTGATTATTGTTAATGTTGGTTAGTCAAAGCGTTAGGATCAGTTGCTTGTTCCTTTGTTGCAGTGAGGATTTTAGTAAAGGTTTGCCAGGGTGGGTGCTAAGATGTGGAGCTCATGGATGATACGTTGAATGGAAAGAATGAGCAAGAATTAGATGATTAGAAGGTAAAACCTTGGGAAGTTGAACCCTTAACTATACGTGGCCATTTAGGACTCCAGCTATGTTAAATACATATCACACATAGTGTAGATGTATTTTATGACCTCAGTAATAAGAACACCTCATTATAGTGACCATGTCAAGTACTGTATAGCCTAAATATTTTGAGGGACAAATATTTCGAGGTTGAGCAATGTTGCTAAAAATAAAAATTTAGTGGATTTGCAAACACTTCCCAAATGTATTGGACTATATGGAGGTCTAAATATTTCAAGGTTGAAAATTTCGCTGATAACCCCCAAAACCACGGAAAATTTCCTCCTTGAAATATTTAGGCTTATACGGTAGGTCTCCCTAACATAGTTAAGGTACACTTCATGACCAGTGTTGGGCAAGTTACTTAGTAAAAGTAACTAGTTACATATTACATGCAACTGAACTATTTAGTTACAGTTACATATTATTCATAAAATAAAGTAACTATAATAATATTACATATTATATTACTTTGTGTCCACAGCCTTAAGCTGTTACGTGTGAAACTACCACTTTATAACATGACATGATTGTGTTGTTGCAGGACAATGTGCAAATCTTGGTTATAAGTAAGAAGCTGGTGAATAAGCTTCATTCAGTAGGCTTCGTTGTAGCTAGGCGTTACTCAGAGGATAACTAACGAGATTAGTAACTTCGTTACTTGTAGTAATGATATTACATAATATTAGACTCGTTACAGTAACTATATTACTTAGGCAACGCATTACATTTGTAAGCAAAGTAACTTGAGTTATATACCCATTTTTATAGCGTATTTTGTTATATTACTTAGTTACCACAGATGTAAAACGCGTTACTCCCAACACTGTTCATGACCTCATTAATAAGACCACCTCATTATATTGACCATGTCAAGTAGGTCCCAAACATAATTATAGTGTACTTCATGACCTCATTAATAAGACTACCTCATTATGGTGACCATGTCAAGTAGGTCCTAAACAAAGCCAGGTGTACTTCATGACCTCATTATAAGACCACCTCATTAATAAGACCACATCATTATAATGCCCATGTCAAGTAAGTCCTAAACAAAGCTAAGGTGTACTTCATGACCTCATTAATAGACCACCTCATTAATAGACCACCTCATTATAGTGACCACGTCAAGTAGGTCCCAAACACAGCTAAGGTGTGCTTCATGACCTCATTAATAAGACCACCTCATTGTAATGACCATGTCAAGTAAGTCCTAAACAAAGCTAAGGTGTACTTCATGACCTCATTAATAGACCACCTCATTATAGTGACCATGTCAAGTAGGTCCCAAACACAGCTAAGGTATACTTCATGACCTCATTAATAGACCACCTCATTATAGTGACCATGTCAAGTAGGTTCCAAACACAGCTAAAGTATACTTCGTGACCTCATTAATAGACTACCTCATTATAGTGACCATGTCAAGTAGGTCCTAAACAAAGCTAAGGTGTACTTCATGACCTTGAGCCTAAGGTGTACCTCATGTCAGGCAGCACTATATTAACAATGTGCTTGTACTGGTCATTGTCTTGATAATAGAGCTACAACACAAGTATTTTGAGACAGTTTAGGATGAGGAAGAGAAAAATAGCTTACACTGTACTTGTCAGAAATGTACGAGTCTGATGGGTGCTGTGACAGGTCAGATACATTGTACCTGTGTGTTACAATCATTAACATGTCATCGCAGCTCATCCCTTGACCGGTAGAAACAAAAGTAGTGTTGCACTGATATAAGATTTTGCCGATAACTGATAATGGATGTTTTCAAGCTGATAAATGTAGCCAATCTGATATTGCACAACATGTCTATTTTGTAGCAATTTTTATTAGAAGTTTGATTGTGAAGGACCGATTTAGCTTGTTTACAGTGGTAGCATTGCTACAACAACAGCTGACAGTACATGGAAGCGGTAAAAGCAATATTAAAAATGCAACTTAATGCATTTGTAAACATCATTTGATGCATATTATTAGCATGTTTTAAATAAATACACATATCTGTGTATGCTGCTTTTTTTCATCTTGGCACCGATCCGATACCGTTATACATACAAAAGCACAGCCAATATATGATTTTTCTGATAACCGATCCGATTATCTGTGCAACACTAAACAGAATAGAAACAGATGTGTCCTCTTATGCTGTGTACACCATGCAACTATGGATGAGACATCACCATACAAACATGAACAATGTTTACGTACATGTATTTAATCACATTAGAGTAAAAGCTAGCCAGCCAATCCAAGTGTCAGTAGCTGACATGTTCTCATCAGTCTTCACTGCTCCATAACATCTGTCCTCAACCTCCATAGCTAGTATATGACATCTAGTGTTTCGTGTGCAGGAGCCTCACCATACTGTACTAGTGTAATCAATTTGAGGTAGTAACTCTGTTACCCTGTGGGTGATCATTATTATGAATAAGTGGATGGAATGTGTTTGATGGTTGACATTGTGTTCACACATCTGTACACAGAATAAATGGTAAGAAATAATCAAATGGGTGGGTGATTATACCCGGAATATATCACCCAAGAGTAAATAATAGTATTGCGGAGTTATTGATTGATGTGTTGGCCCTTAATGAATGATTGTATGAAATAGCATGGATATTTCATTGATTTTGAAAATATTTTCACTTGGTATACTGGCTGAAATGGCTAAATACACCAACTAGTAAAGGCAACCCAAAATAAAAAATTACTTGAATAACTGTGTTACGTACTTCACATAATCATTTATTATACAGGCTAAAACACTCTTGGTAGTCTTATACATCACCATAAACTTTTTAAAGCTCCTGGTGTTCATAGTCAATAAAATTGATTGGCCATATTTAAATATATTGCTACTGTAACTATCCCTTCCGTCATTCTTTCAGTTTCAAAATATTTTGCTCAAGTGAGTGTGGACAAACGCACATACGTAAACAATTTTCCCATGCCAACTTCACGTAAACCTACGGCCAACTGCACACCCACACACAGGCCAGCTGTTAGCATGCCACTTGGGAAGGTACAAACAGTGGACTGGATTACTGGAATGGACTACTGATTTTTGGTTTTTAATTTCATTGGACTGGTGATTCACTTTTTGTCTTTAATTGTCAGGGTACAGGAATGTGCTGTTAGTTGTTGTGTTAATGAAAACATATTCCTCAGAAATGCCTATGTACTCCAACAATGCACCCTATAGACCACTTACATAGCATAGCATGACTTGCTTATAAAGTTGAATGTGTACATTGATAGCAAACATTTTAATGCCTTTCCCTAGTGTAAACCATACAAAAATTAGATATTCTAGATTAACTGCATTTGCACAAAGATAAATATTTTCAGGAGCTTGGGATGAAATGATCTAGCTATGCATTATAATCTAATTACATCCGTACATGGTAGCTGCTGCATTGTGCAGTGTAGTAGCAAGTTGTAATAATGTGTACTGTGTGATGTACCACTACTACAGCCACTAGTCAACTACTGTGTTTATGTACGCATTAATTGGCTTAACATCATTGTATGTTTGCACATTTGGCATTTCTAAGAAATACTATATAATATATTGCCCATACCATACACCACAGTTTTGGGACATGCCAATGAAAACAAGTGGGCAGTTGTATTGAAGAAGGTGTAATAGCCAATGTGCTTAACAAAAAGTGTTGAAAAATGAATCATGAAGCAAAAAAATCCCAGTTCAGTAGTCCATTCCAGTAGCCCAGTCTAGTATGTGTATCTTCTCGTTCCAAACAGATGATGCCATTATACTAACAGGATTATTACCTCAGTAGTATAGACTCCAGTGGAAGAGTACCTGCTTGCTGTAAACACCTAATATGGAGAGGAACATACTTCATAATAACATCAATTGCTAGTCTAAACCTGCATTAGTGATGCACTAATGGAAACTTTGAATAGGAGACACCTGATGATGGACAGGGCCAAGCATGTAATGCATCACCCAAGATATTAACAGAAGGTTTTTTAAAAATGTTGTAGTAAATGATACAATGTATGTAACAGCTTAAAACAATGTAAGTTAATATTCTAAATAGTGGTGAAGTCTTACAAAGAATATTTCCAGTGAGTTTTCACTGCCCTCTAAATCCAGGATTCATAAGTCATAGGGTAAGAATTATTTCTTTGCCTTAAGTGATGGATATGATACTACATACTCAACCCTGACATTATATGTGACTGGATCTGCAAAAGGGTGTCTTACAACATTTTCAATTACATGTACCTGGCACCCACTCTTATTAATTGATTGATTAGCAAAACCCATTAAGGGTAAAATGCTAATGTATGAAAATCATGGCAGCAATTTAACAAGAACTGTACAGATAAGGCAAACTTGATTACTTGTTTCTCATCTACAAAAAATTGGATTTCCATGTGAGCAGGAGGTCATGAAATACTCCAAATCAAGCTATCTATTACTATAAAGGTTAGCCAAATAAAAGCCTTTTAAGAACTAGTACTTATGTTTTGCCACCGTCCAAGTGCTATTTGCTGTGCTGTAAAATGATAGCCAGCCTTCTTAGTAAGTAGGGTATAAAAATAAGTTTGAATAAATATCAGGTCTCAACTGAACATTTAGTGTAGTTATAATTTCTAACAATTCTGTGTAGCATCTTGAAGGATGAAGTAAAAGAATATTTCATACAGTAAACTACCTTACATGGAGGAACACATCAAGGAGACTAGAGTAAAACACTGAAGTTATTAAAAGAAATATGAGAATGTTGAACTTGTATAGAAATGATAATCTTGTATAGTCACCGGACTTGTTTACTGGCCGGGGTGAAAAGCCGCTTAAAGTTAAACACACCTGGGCCATAACTCAAGACAACATGGTAGATATAACATAGTCTCATTGGTTGCTGTGGCAGTGGAGGTAGCAAGTAGAGAGCATTACACAGACAGATGTTAGCAAAGTAAAGTGATGGGGTTGGCATATATGGCTGATGATGATCCGTCATGTGATAAGTGACCTACCTCCATCAGCATGACAACAAAACTTGATGGAAACCAGCTCCAACTACAGTTTGACTATGGTAATACTGCTGCTTTGCATAGACCATCTGTGCCTGCGAGTATTATAACAATTACGTACCATGGTAACGGTCACCATAACAACCTTATTGTAATCCACTATTGAAGTCTCAGCCAGCTGAAGCCACAAGTGTGGATTGAAACACTTGTACAGCTTCCAACAAAGAAGTGAATGCAACAGTTGGTTGACCAGCATATAGTTGTTGCAGTCCAAGATTATATAACAACAATTTACCCCCAGTACTGGCAACGGACGACCTGACAGTGCTGCTACAACAACAGATCACATGATAACACAGGACACACCCACCCACTCACCTACCTTTCTCCAATGATATGGTGGGAAGTCATGGAGGGCATCATAGAGCTGAAGTAGTAAGATGCCAAACTGTACTTGCCCATGCGATAGTGTAGACAACCAAGATTGTTGAAGCGACCAGCGTCAGCCAGTGATGGTGGCTTTGGAGCTGAGGTTAACAGCTTGACACTTTTACAATAGAGTACTTGTAGTTGGCCTTGAGGAAGGCTACATGTGTCACCTAGGTGATCAGGTAACTAAGTAACAAGTAACATCACAGTTACTAACAGCATTCTCAATCAATGAGAGACTCTTAATCTCCTTCTTACAGCCTTTGAGGTTCTTCTGTAGCATCTCCAGCCAAACTCTGAATGGTAATTCATAAATGTGCAATATTATACAGACAGTACAGACCTACACACATTATATACACAGACGTATGTATGAAAATTTGATCAATTGATTGATCATACCTAAAAACTGACGAATATTAGTTGGTGCTTGCTTTCGTGTCTCTGATAACACGTATTTTGTCAGGATCAGGATGTACGTGATTAACTGGTTGGCCTAGAAATTTAATTTCTGACTTGTTGAATTCACACTTGTCTTTGCTCATTATTAGCCCAGCTTACTTGAAGTATGTACACACACCTGGTGCAATTGCAACTGGTTATAGAAGAGGAAACAGTGTTGCTTGTGATTGATAACAGCAATAATGAAATTAGAGGCAGTGGGTAAAAGGGATGCAGGAGGGGATGCAAAACAATTAAGTTTTTGCCTGGCCTAACTTGACTTGTGAATAAGCTGAAATTTGGTCATGTTACACCCATAACATAGCACTATTTCTGGGTGCAATTTTAACATGATAGGCTGAACAGGTGAAAAGGGTATAAAGACTATTTGAACACAGAACACTAGTACCAGAGTTTTTATTATCTCTGGTTGTACCTTCACTGAAGAGCTCACCGGTCATCAGCACCTCGGGTGGCAACCTTCAGTAGCGGCCACAGTACAACACATATGCTGGAATACGAAGAAACGGTAAGCTTGAGCCTGAGGGTGAACTCCTTTATGACTCCTGAATCCATTAGAATCGCCTTATCGATAAAAGGTCTCTCGCATTACCGGTGTTACAACCATCGTCACGTGATATTATTTTGTTTCCGGTATTACGCAATTTTGTGGTTGAGCAAGTCTGTACATAACGAGATTGATTTGGAGCTAACTCGTATTTCGTGAGTCTTATAACGGACCCCACCTAATAAACAAGAAATGCCGAGGATCTGTACGAAGAAATCGAAAACACTCCTAATCACCATCATAGCAGTTGCTCTGTTTTTAATGATCCTGGTGATGAATGTGCCTAATGTCGCCCAGACTTTTTACGCTATTGCCGCTGATCACGCTGACGGTTCAGTAATGAGCGATGTTTCTCCAAGGAACCGCAAAGGGCGCTCTAAAGCATTTCCATCGTCCGTCGCAGATCGTGTAAAACTATTCGTGCTATTCATCGGACACACTCACAGCAGTCATAGTATAGTGGCCAGTGTGTTAGACAGTCACCCCCACATGATCGTTTCTCACGAATCAGGAATTATACCAGCTCTTATTCATACGCCCAGCTCTGCTACCAAGCAATATGTGTATGACTGTATCTGGACCAGCTCATACAGAGCAGCTCATGGTGGTAAAAGAAGTGGTGATGGGAAAGGGTATACTTTAGTTGTGGATAAAGAATGGCAAGCAACTTATGATACTTATGTTGATATAATTGGAGATGATCAAGCTCATGTTATACCATCTTCTTTGTTGCACAATAAAGAAAAGGTACAAGATATGCTGAAAAGGTTACCGTCATTAGTAGGCATTCCCATAAAACTATTTCATGTTATACGAAATCCTTATGACAATATTGCCACTGATGTTCTATACAGAACTTTTAAAGCAGATCGTCATCAAGTCTTGAATGCTAAAAATAGTAATGTGAGTGTAGCTGTCAATCCAGAAGTGGTGGATGCAAGTTCTCATCATTATTTCCATTTGTACGAAGGAGTAGAATATGTAAAGAAAGAATATAAGTTTGACACAATGACAATACACATCAGGGACTTTATCGCCAACCCAAAGTCAGAGATTGCTAAAATGTGTGAATTCCTGAGAGTTGTATGTTCTGAGGACTACATTAAGAAGTGTAGTGAAAAGATTTTCAGTAAGGAGTCAAAGACACGTTATAAGATAACCTGGACAAATGAGCAAATAAAAAATATTCGTTCTTTCACACAGAGGTTTGATAGTCTTAAAAGATATGAAGATTTTGACTCATAATCTGTGAAGATCTGATATGGGTTTATGCACACACTATATAAATACATGCAAAATACATATACAGCGTATATAATATATAGCTTATACACAATGTACATGCACAAATACATCCATACTATATAATGCTATGTATGTTACCTGTTTTGCCGGCTATATAGCTATAAGGCCTCAACAAGGTTATAGCTTTCTGCATGCACAACTTTTAAGGGCATTCGGTACTTGAAGGAAAGTAGCTATATATGTCAAGAATTTTACATTAGAATAGAGATTATAGAAATAAAACAAAAGAGGTTGACCATATACCTACTATAATGTATCCTTATTATATAGTACATGTGATAGCTATATAGCTACAGCCTTTCAGTGGATATAGCTACAATATTAGTCTAGTAACCATATGCATGATCTATAGCTAGGGATTAAATGTCTACTACTCATAGTAGTTTTGATTTGATTTTTGATTGGACTCCCCTGGCTTGTTCGGCATAGCTGATCTTCCACAGAGGAGATATATACAGCCTCCCAACATTTCTACTTGTTTGTTTACCTTAATTGTTTGTAACATGATTATATGGCTGGTGAACCAATGCATACACAAATGCAAGAGCATATATTATCACTGCCATTCACTGATATGCCCAATATTGGAATACGCTTCAACAATTTGGAACTCTTCCACAAGTAAAGATTCAGACTAAGTTGAAAGAGTGCAAAGATCAGCTGCCTGTTGGAAACTATGATTGTTGGAGATGCAGTGTCACTGTAACATCACCACTAGACCTATAACATGGCCAACTCTTAAGAAGAGAAAAAGAATTGCAAGACTGATAACCTTTAACCTTTAACCAGGGATTGTCATTAACATCAGTACCCTAAAGTGCCCAATACGTTAGGATCATTCTGGCATTGTTCATCCATAACGCAACAGAAAGTTGCTCAAGTAAGAGGAACACCACCATGGTCCATGGGGGTGGTACAGTCACAATTCTTCACAAAGTCTTTAAAGTAAAAGATGTCTAGACAGTTTCATTCCCTTAGTGGTGGTGTCTGGCAGACACCACCACTAAGGGAATGAAATCGATCAGATCCCACTTTCTCCAAATGCTTCTTATCTTCGGCCAACGTTCCAGCAGCAGCACAGCCACCCCAGCATGTATACCACTGCAGCAGTAGTGATCCCATAAACTTCACTGATGCTCCCTTGTGTATGCCTTTAAGTACTGTACTGTATGTAGCTGTCATAATATGAAATCCAGAGCTCCTACAGGTTTTGCATTAAAACGTAGAGCTGTGCAATACTGACTATTTGCTAATGAAATGCACATAGCTGATACATTGCTGTTCTGTTATTGAAATTCTTTAAAGAGATGATAAAATCAGATAGTCTAACTGATTTTGTAATGAATTTCAATAACAGAACTGCAATGTATGCACATTTCATTAGCAAATAGAACTATGCAAATGTATAGCTAGCTATAGCAAATTCTGGCTGTAGTTATGTGCATAAAAGGTTGAACCTGTTTACAACCTCAAGGGGTCGAAGTATCCAGGAAACTGGTATTCTATGAACAGTACTCAGCCGGTGTAGTGGATTGCTTTTGACAGAAAATAAGTAACTAGCTATTATTGTGAAAAACCTTCATGGATAGCCATGTTTAAATTTTAGCGATTTTAAATTCGCTAAACCAATAGTTTTGTTTAGGCCATGTATCTTTACATTATATTTAATAAAACTAACTATTTATGGGATGTCATGCAGGGGCGGATCCAGACTTTTAAAAAGGGGGGTTCCACTTTGAAATTGCAACTTTAGCCTAGCTGTATAAGTTGAAGACCAAAAAAAAAAAAAAGAAAGGTCATCACCTGCTGACAATAGCTGCCACCTCACCAACTATATTTCCTTCTTTATAACTAGATATATATAGCTTGCTACACTGCTCCTCAAAAGACTACTGTGACTGCTCTATTAGAGTATCTCGATTTGACTGCTCTATTAGAGTATCTCGAGTGAGAACTTTTCAAAAGGGAGGTTCCATGGAACCCTTGGAACCCCCCCTGGATCCGCCCCTGTCGTGGACTACTACATTCACAAACAGGAACTATTAACCTTAGGGAATGTGGTTAGGAAAACAAATTATTCAAAAAAATGTAGTGAGTTTTAATTTCGAGGAATTGCCAAAATTATCCGTCCGTACAAAGGGTGCCGTGTCCCAATTTTGGCAAAATTTTGTCATAACAGACCCTAATAGTATACACGAAGTAGAGCATGGCAGCTTTACCCCAATAGTTTTTTCCTCCTCCGGTGGAATGGGGAAAGTAGCCACTACCACAGGTCTATAAGCATTTGGCTCAATTACTCAGTGAGAAGTGGAGTTCCCCATATTCAGTGGTAATGGGCTGGCTCCGTTGCAGTTTGGGGTTCTCCTTGCTTTGCTCCTCGATCATGTGCATCCGTGGTTCTCCGGCGATCACGGTCTAAGCGTCCTGGTGTGCCCCCGGAAATAGCTAGATTTCGCCATTGCGGAGGGGCATCTACCAGTTCACTAACATTCCCTGGGCTTCTGTAGGTTCTTTTAGGTGTCTTTTCTGTACTGAGGCACATTCTTTCTTTTTCCCTTTTTATGTTTTTCTTCTAGCTTGTTTTCCATAGAGACGTGTGGGTGGCCATTAGCTAGGGCCAGAGGAAAAAAAATTGATACAAAAATGGCTCTGATTTCAGCTACTAGATTGAGCCTCAAAGAGATGCAACAATAGCATGGTGCTAATGCTCTAATAGAGCGCATGTTTTTGCTTTCGCTGAAATCATTTAATAGAACACACATAGAATGTTCTAGAACAATCTAGATTTTGTATTGTAGATCTTATTAAGCAAGAATTTTCATTTATATAAGGTAGAAATTAAGTGAAGTGATCAGCCGAGATATAGCAGCGGGTTCAGTGGTTAAGGATGCAGGCATTAGGTGTGGGGGGTCCTTGGTTCGAACTCTGGTGATGATCAGTTCATTTTTTTTGACATTCAGTTTTTATGCACCTTTTTTTTTGCCCCCAGTGACTGTTCTATTAGAGTATCTCGATCTCGCGATTTTACACTTACTCGGTTTTTGCTTTATAACTTTGTAGCTGTAAGTCTGTTGCTGTTCTAACCACCAAAAGGCACTCCTACGATGATCAGCCTATGTACACACGAATTTTCAAGTTATTCCTCTACTCGGTGTACCCTGTAGTAGGGTTTTCACTCAAAATAGGAAGGTGCTTCATTTTGTTGTTTCTGCAGATTTTCACACAGATTTACCTTTAAGATAATGCAAACTATAGTGCTAATATGTTATTGGGGTGTTTGCAGCAGCTGCTATCAGCACAATTTTAACATATGTAAAATTCAAAAAGTGGTCACGTGACCAAAAATCCTTTCATATAGGATTTCCACTACAAAATAAGATGATTTTCATGTAGGCTAACCTTAAGCAAAAACCTTAAACCTGTTTAAAAGATTGATATACTCTAATAGAGCAGTCAGATCTAAATACTCTAATAGAGAAGTAGTGTAGCAAGCTTATAAATAAGGAGATATGGTTGGTAAGGGCTAGCTATTGTCATTGTCAGCATGTAATGACCTTTTTTTTTTTAATTATATATTTTTTATTATTATTAATATTATTACTAGGACCGGGTCACACATAACCAAGTAAATTTGTTAACGTATTAAACAACCTGTGGCAGCTTTGTCTAACTGTGATGCATAATAAGTACAGTAGGACCTCCATTATCCAAACACTTGTATGCCAGTTTAAATATATACAGAGTTCCGTTCAACTACTCTAATGGAACATACACTTACTCTAATAGAACATTCACCTAATGAAGAAATTCTCTAATACAGCAGTCACTAATAAAGAGCGAATAATCAAGGGTTTGGATAGTCAAAGTCCTATTGCATCAGCTGCTTGTGTCACAATTGATGGTGGTCTCTCTACCTTGTCCCCATAGCCCTGATTATGCCACAAGAATGTAGATGTAGTGTCAGTTTGCAACACCATAAGACCAACTTTTAGCTTGCAAGTAGGGTAGATTTTTCAAGACCAAAAAACACAAAGAAAAACACCCACTTAATGACCTAACATTAGTTTAAGTGGAATTCTGATGCTATACACTAAAAATATGGTATGATAACAACATAAAAGCATGTAACAGTTGACAATATACATAAATATTTTTCAAGTGTTTATCTTTATCCATTAATAGTAACTTGAGACAGGTATTCCATTTATTTATCTTGCTACAAAATAAGAATACATGAAACTGCTTATTCCCACATTTGATATCCAACAAATACAGTTACATGTATAGTACAGAGAACCTCTCAGGGACATATTATTCTGAATAAAAAAATTCGGACTACCTGATGAAATTACTCAGCTACTGTACAAGAATGAGTAGCACAACTTAAACAACACTACATCGTTTTTGCCAATGGATTTTATTCTGGCTAGTGAATGGATAGAAGTACGGCTATTCAAGGGCTGTTTCAAGCTACCATTTCGCATAATCAAAGTAACTGTGTTATTCCACATGATCATTAATCACAGGGTAATACAGTATTATCCAACCCCCTTGGGACCAAGACATGTTCAGATAATCAAACCCCATACATTTGTATACAGAGCTCAAATACTCTAATAGAACATACATCATAAACAAAAGAGGACTCAATTCTGCTGTTCAGATAACCAAGTGTTCAGATAATCAAGGGAGCTAGCACTGTATGTCATTTCACCACAGGAAGAAGACTGATATACCATTTTACCCTGTAAGGAATGTAACAGTAAACTAACGGGTGGGACACTACGTATATAGCATAGTTTACCCCGAGATTTACTTCAGAGTAAACTACCATTTATTTGTTGGTCTAAGTTTTACATCAGAGTAACTAACAGTTACTAGTAATTGGTTTACTCTGAATTAATCACAAGCGGAGCTTATAATAAGAATTCCCTGTTCCCTGTACCATTAGAAAAAGACTATTGATACCACACAATCATCACCACTCACTACACTATATGCACATATGCATGCAGACACACAGAGAGTAGAAGAGTAGATATTCTGTTAATATTTTTTTCAAATTCCGTAGCAACTTGTATGAAACATGTTGGGTCAATCTGAAGGCTTGTTTGGGCTTACTTTTACCTAACCAATACTGCCACATCATCGTTTGGGAAAAATGAGGATGGCTTTTGGATGGGCCACACCTATGCCTTTGTGGTCTCTACTATACAGTACGATGTCAGTACTATCGAACTGTACAATAAGTGAGCTGACAATCATTTCTCTAGTGTAAATTCAGAAGAACTGATAGACTTTAGGGCCTAGCTATACATAAATACTAAAGCTTGGTAATATACGGAAGGCATACCTTAGTTAGTGTGCTTCTTAGTAGGCCATGCACCCCACCCCTACCCCTAAGACAATAAGGGTGACTGCTCTATTAGGGAAACTTTACAGAAAAGCAGGAAACATACTATCCAGAATTTTTTTAACACTACACCCAACATGAGGCTGACTATTAACAAGTAGCAACTAATTCTGTCTCCCTGCTGTATTAGAGTGACTGTTCTGTTGAATGTAAAAGAAACTGCACATGCTGCAATTCAGCAATCATGGAATATTTAGTTGTTAAAACAAATACTACATTAGACCAGTTACAGCTGAGGCTACTACAACTTTCAACAAAGAAAACCCTGCGGCTGCTATGTGAAGACGGCTACTATGGGCTTGTGTGGTAGCAGCTCATGGTGTCTGTATGGATTCACAAGTTACTGGCCTTGTTCAATCGTCCTTCAACGGTATCACTTATTTAAACTTCTCTCAAAAACATTATTTCCTGGCTTAAAACAACTCCTTTGCCTGGTTTCTGCTCCAAACATGTCTTATCAACACTTATACCAGCATATTCAGATACTAGATGTGGCTCTTATCCGAGGGCAACTCTTATGACAATAATTCTAGGCTGTAGAGTGGCCACTATCTGGGGGCAGCTATTGTAAGAGCCACGGCTATTAACCAGTCAAATATGATGAAGGTACAGTGGACCCTTGGTTATCTGAAACACGATGTGTCTCAGACAATGGTAAAAGTGTTCAGATAAATCAATTGTTTGTAAAACTGAAGTCTATACATTTATATCCAGAGCACTGTTGAAATACTCTAATAGATATACATTTGTACTCAAAATACTCTAATAAAGCAGTCGTTACCAATTTTGGATAAACGAGGATACGGATAAATGAGGATTGGATAACTGAGGGTCTAGTGTACTTAACTATTATACAAGAATAAATAACACAGCTCAAACAACCAGTAGTGTGTTGGACAGTTTACATTTAGAATAAGTTATGTAACATTTGGTGTGGTCCAAACTCTGATCAGAGAATAGAGGAAGTTATTTGAGACATTAGCACCCATCTAGCAATGTGGATACTACTTAGTGGTAGTTCAAATGGTGTGGTCAACTTGTTCAATCAACAATTGTTTCTTTGTTTCTAGTCTAGTGGCAGGGCATATTTATCATGTGTAATTGGATAAAGAGCATTAAAAACACCTCGTACTTTCAAATTTCTTCCTATAGTCAGGTATAAACTATATAAAGACACATTCAGATGTATATATGGGTTAAGCAGGCCAATAGCTAGTTAGGGTTCTCAAGGTTATATTAGTCATTTTGCATACAGTAGTGTTACATAATGCATACACTACTCTTTGAAATGTTGTATTGATGCCCATATGAAGATGGGCATGTGTATGTGTGTTGCATGGCTGAATATGACTTGCCCACCCAGTGCCCAGACATGGCAAAGTCTGGCTATGCCACTGCACAACAGTGTTGAAATGAAAAACAGATGTCAATTTTTTTAGAATCAGATGTCAAAAAATTCTTTAGAATCCACTATTTGTATTTTCATAGAACATTCATCAATTTAGAGTCTAACTTATGAGTACCTGAAAAAGAAACACCAACAGTTGGCCTAGAAATTTAGCATGGTTAACGTTACAGATGTTAATAGTGTTTCTATCTAGTCTGCCCCTCTACATAGAGAGAGGGTCTGTTAACTTTAGAGATGTCATTAAACAGTGATGTCGCAATAATGTTAGCAGGGGCATATGGAGGGGAGTTTCCAGGGGTTTCAGGAAACCCCTTTGGATTTTACACTGTACTTGAAACATTAAGAAATTGAAACTTCAGGGTTCCAGAATCTGGAATCTGTCATGGAACAGGACACATTTTAAACTTTTATCTTATTTTCACATGATAGCAACACTTATAGCATTGTTCTGAATTATGATTTTGGTGAAAAGATCGAGATACTCTAATAAAGCAGTCAGACAATACAAACTATTCTAATATAACAGTCACTTAGCTGTATTGGAAACCCCTTTTCAAAATTCCTGTGTACATCACTGATGTCAGCAAGGATGGTACATCCAACAGCCACATAAAGTGAGTAGTTCTCGAAAAACATCAGCAAACAGCTACAAACTAAAGAAAACCAAAGATTCTTTCCATATGGATTAACATAACCAAGATTTCTTTCCATATGGATTAACATAACCAATATTTTTTTTCATATGGATTAGGCAGCATTACCAGTTTTAAAAGTGTTACACCACAAATTTTGAATGTCACAGTGACCAGACTTACTCTATAGAAAGTCAGACTAGTTTCTACAGTCAATAAAACTGTGTGCAATACACAATGTGATGACCAATAAAATGAAGGGGTAAACATGTTGAAATTCATTACAGACTTTTTCTACCTTCAATGCTAGAGATACAGTCAAACGTGCGAATCAACTTTACTGGAAATAAAAAAGTGATATCATTGGAAAATCACTTTTCACATTATGTAGTGAAGCAAGCAGTGTTGGGAGTAACGCGCTACTTATGTAACGCGTTACGTAATATTATTACTTTTGTGGTAACAAAGTAATATAACGAAATACGCTATAAAAACAGGTAATATAACGCAAGCTACTTTACTTACAAATGTAACGCATTACCTAAGTAATATAGTTACTGTAACGAGTTTAATATTACGTAATATTATTACTACAAGTAACGAAGTTACTAATCTCGTTAGTTATCCTCTGAGTAATGCCTAGCCACAGCAAAGTAACGAGGCATACTGAATGAAGCTTATTCACCAGCTTCTTACTTATAACCAAAATTTGCATATTGTCCAACAGCGCAATCATGTCACGTGATAAGGTGGTAGTTTCACACGTGACAGCTTAAGGCTGTGGACACAAAGTAATATAATCGAGAATATAATATGTAATATTATTACAGTTACTTTATTTTATGGGTAATATGTAACTGTAACTAAATAGTTCAGTTGCAAGTAATATGTAATATGTAACTAGTTACTTTTACAAAGTAACTTGCCCAACACTGGAAGCAAGGAACAAACAAATAAGCTGTTCTAGCTATCAAGATATCTTTTTACTTTTAATATATTGCTCTACTTAAATATCCAATATGCTTGACATGAGAGAATAAACGTCTTAATGATTAAGACAAAATATACATTACAAGCATACAGGGGCCTAGACACAGGGGTACCATGTGCTGATGGATCAGTACAGGAGCCCTGGCTAGACTTACATTAACTAAAATTAAATTACAATACACAAAAAAAAAACAAAAAAAAAAACTATATCTACATACATGTAATACTTAAAGTTTACCTAAGGTGGTCTAAAAGATCCCAGCCCGGGGAGGCTCTAGAATTAAAAATTCTGTAAGAACAGGACACAGCAATGCGAGCTGCCTGCTCAAACAAGGATCTTATGGTTTTCTTTGGCACTTCACAAGCAGTAGCCATTTGAGCAATTGTTTCTGGCAAAAAGTGGCCTAAACAACCAATTTCAATTGGAACAAGATTGACAGTTAACCCAGAAAGCTGGAGGTCATATTGCAAGGAGCTATATCGATCTTCCTTTCTAGCTCTAGCAGCAAGAAGATGTTGCTGGGTATTAGTTGGTACTGTCAATTCGAACAAACAAATGGAATCATTAGAAACCAATACCAAGTCAGGCCTGCTGAGGGTGGAGGAAAGATTGGTTGGGATGGTACTAGGGGGGCTGGAACTAGCTAGATAACCTGGAAGGTCAGCGTAGTTTGAATGTTTCATCCTCTTATATGTTCTCTTGGACCCTTTCCTACTCAACTTACAACACTTTTTCAGCTGTAAACCTTCTTGTGTCGTTTCTCCCTGCTCCTTCAGTCGCTGTCCTAACTGGACGAGTAAAATTACACTTGGCTTTGGTTTTAATTGGCCGAGTTCCTTACGCACGTGACACGCCCACTAAATCTCGATTTGTGGTATTCTGTTCATCCATCAACTAACAATTCCTTTAACTCGAAGTGTCTTCTCACTGAGCTTCTCAACTGCAAGTAGTATCTAATGCCCGGTTAAACGCGCAGCGCATATGAACTAGTCGGTTGCTATAAGCTACAACCCGTTTTTTCAAACCGGTTGTACGAGTTCGTTGCTAGGGACTCTTACCGCAAAGTTATTTTGTTTGTTTATTGGACAGCGTTATTTGGAATAGTAAACTTCGTAATTACAGCAAGTAGAGATGAATCCATTTTTAGTTTTTCCCTTCGTGTATTACTTATTTCATTACCGGTGAGTGCATATTTTTATGTGCAGTGGTTTAGCCGTACATTATTTAATTATTTATGACGTACTTTGACGCTTCTTATTACTTGGTTATGTAATTGGTTATGTAATTATGTAATTGTGACTGGGCCTGCGAAAACAGGGCATGTGGGCACAAACTACACCCCATCACTCTACAGGTCATATCTCAGTCCTGGAATAGTATTTTTGCATTCTGTAACTTACATCATGATGTCAATTAAATATTTACTAAGAGCTGAAAATTGCAATGCCATAGCATAATGGTACAAAACGTTATGAGTGATGAAATTGTAAAAAAGTAGGCAAAAATCATGTGCCCACATGCCCTATTATCGCAGGCCCGGTCACAATTATTATTATTATTTTTAAGTCTTCAACTTACGTCTTGGGTGAAGTTGTGATTCAGTATCGGAAACCTCTTTGCTCCTGGGGCCCCACTTTAGCTCTTTCCCCTGGACCCCTTAATTTCTCTGGGGGGCCCTGGTCATTGTTGTTGCCTAGTTCCTGCTCCAGCAGTACCTTTTGACTTTAATTTTCAGAAGATATATGTCTATATGGGCTCAGTAGGCAAGTTATATAGTGCCGGCAGTCAAGTGCATTTAAAAAAACTTAGACAAAAAACCTAAGAACAGTGTGAAAGCAAAAAAAAAGTTGTCTCAGCAGGGGCTTGAACCCAGGCACCCTTACTCATAACCATTTTGCCACCGGTGCTGCAGCTACTCACCTCCTTTAGTTTCTATGTTATAAACATCCAATTGAAGTGACTTCTATATATAACAAGAGTGAAGAAGAAACCAAAGCTGAACCCTAGCCTACCCCTAACGCATTTGACATACTAGCTAACAAAATTATGTAACACTTGACTCCTTATACTGATTAGCTTGCTCTAAGTATCACAATGTAGCCAGATACTGTAGCTACATTCACTGAAAAGTTTAAGCAATTATATGCCATGATCAAAAAGTTATGAAGCTTTAAAGTTCAAAAAATGGGTCAAATTTTGTGTGTGAAAAAGGTACCTTTTCGCAAATCCGGTCACAAATACTGTTTTGCGTCAGTAAGGGAAACCATTTGAACACATAACAGCAGTGATTATTTGGCCTATGTTTTGCCAAAAGTCTATGAAACTAGTTTCATTAATGAAGTTATGGTCTAGGGATGACTGACAAGGTCAATCAGAGCCTTGCTCATTACTTGTATGGGTGCACTCAGTGGTAATAGTTTGTAGCATGGTAATGAACACTCCTTTATGCAAATACTGTTTTGCGTCAGTAAGGGAAACCATTTGAACACATAACAGCAGTGTAATCATAATGCTTGCTGCACTGTGATTGTTGTGATATGAAAACTAGTCATCGAGTACCTGTAGTTCATCTTACACTATGGTGCCTGCATCCATACATGCCCAAATTTTAAAACATCCATAACTTTCTTCTAGATAAAGATTAGTACATCATTTTTGGACACCAAGTGGAAACTGACTTGACTTATAACATACTTGAAGGGTGAGGTCATGACACACCCCCTGGAAGCGTGGTTGATTAAACATCAAATATACGTTTTGAGAATTTTCTATGCTACCATTTATCTCAAGGTGCTATCCTTTCTTACAGATTCCCCTTCATATCACACAACTTTCACAGAAAATATTTTACATACAGAACAGTAGCCTTGATTTATAACAGTTTCAGTCACATTGATATCATTTTTATAAAAAGAAATTTTAAGCAGCATGCAAAAGCTATTGACTTACAATAAAGATCACAAGAATTTCAGTAAAATGTTCTTGAATCTCACAGAAGATATTTATTTAACACAAAACAGTAGTATAAAAGTAATTCCATGAAGTTTGAAAGGTCTTCTTTCCTCTTCCATCACATGCGTAATTGACAAGATTCATTTTGCATCGATCGCGTTCTCGTCTAGTCTCGTGCCCAGACCCCACCCACTGCGTTGAGTAGGGTCTAGTGACATTTGCAGGAGTCTTGGATCCTACGCCATTTTCTTTTCTGACCAATCAGACGCCTTGATTCAGGTACAACGCGATTTGATAGGCTGGAACTATGAAAATGGCCGACAATAACTATTATTATTATTATTTGTGTGTGTTGTGCAGAAATCAATGTGATTATAACGCACAGGTGTGATTGTGATAATTATCTAAGAGGGTACAAAACTGATCGTGTGTGGGGGAGTTGACTATATGAGGGGGGATTGAGTTCCACAGTTTGATTGTCGAGGGGAACTATGGATACAAATGCGTAAACAATATGGCAGAGGGCCCAAAAACATAGCGTAAGTCACCAGACCCTACTCAACGCAGAGGGTGGGGTCTGGGCACGAGACTAGTTCTCGTCCTGCTCCGCCGTTTTATTAAGTTGCAATCACGGGATACTACATACCGCATGATGTGCCATGACGTGTTGAGACCTTTGATGTTTATCGCAGCACTGTAGTGTAAACGGGGACAAAATTACAGCAGGTTTTCTAAGTATAAATGAAGAATTTAGCTTTAAATTTTAAAGCAATGTTTAACACCTTGCTACTGTTCAAGAAAGAAATCTTTGGTACCGGGCATCGCGATCACCAATCTATAAGGAATAAAATGTGGAAATAGTGCAAGCGAGTGTAGAATTTGAATGGAATGGTGTAAAATCTAATGCGTAAGTCTTGGGCATTTATGGATGCACGCACCATATGATTTTTAACCTTTATTACTACTGACACTCATATTAGCATTGCCACAGACCACACAGGATCAGTAGCAGTTTAAACCAAAATCAAAAATTAAAAAAAAGTGTGAATATTTGACTAGATTTGGAAAAACCAAAAAACAAAATTTAGCACTGGTTAAGGTCACTGTGTATGTCTCCCTACATTTTTCATATAGCCCAACAGAAATCAGGCCACATCATAAATAATTCCACATTACATTTTCTGTTCATATAATTTTCTGTTAATATCTTGAACTTTCCTATATACGCTGTTGTCCTCTTTGTTTAGATCAGAATCACCATCACAAGTGTATGTAATTCTTAGATAGGGGAGGTGGCATTTGCCCCAAATTCCCCATCCTGGATCTGTTATTGATAGTGTGTATAGCTATGTACTACAAGTGCATGCACTAGGTAAAATACAGCAGTAGCTTAACAGTGCAGCTAATTTGAGTTATTGTGCTTCACATTATGTAGAAGGGTATTCTTTCTAGCAAGGTAACAATGGCTGTTGTACACATTTCTTGTTTTAATGAGTCTGTGTAAAAAGAAGTAGTTATGGATTTTAGGCCTCAAAGACAAGATTCTATGAAACCACCCCAACCAACTGAATGCTTGCTTGCATGTTTGTGCATTAAAAGTAGGATGAACATCTTTCAGTTTCTTTGGATTATAAACTTCATGGCATTCCTTATGCTTATGACTTTTATGGTGGAAAGAGTCGATGATTTTAATACTGTCATCCACATAATTTATTGTTGTAAAATGGAGGGAGATTCAACTCCCGCTTTGCCACTCTCATCCATCATTGTCTCAGTATTGCATGCCACATGCAATAAATAGCTACATCCTTCCACTTCTCCAATGGAATATTCTTCAGTTTATTCTGGACAAAATTTGTGGGACAAATGTCACCTCCCCCCTCCCATCCTTTGTGGAGTTGCAATACTTCTTTTGATTGAAATACTAAACCAGTAAACCTCATACTAAACCTTGTCAGGTCATAATCGATTTATGAAACTCATAAAAAATGTGTACTACTACCATTTATTGCAAACTCACCTAAAACAGAAGTCAAAGCAACGGTGAATGTCAAACTGTCACCCAGCACCTTCGTGTGTACTAAGCACCTCTAATAATAAATATCTTGTGGAGTTTATTTATATATTTATTATAAGCTTTACAGCATGGGTACAATGCAATACAACAATAGTGCAATTACAACCACAGAATGGACAGAAAAGTAAAATCAGTCCATGCTGAGAGAAATGTAATGGTAGGGATACTAAGAATACAATAAACTACAGGTAGTGCATAGTTCCATATTTTAGCAATTCTATTAAAATAAAATTTGTTGCTGAGAACATTTGAGCTTCTTGTGTGCTGTAGTTTATGGTTGTTAGCTAGTCGAGTGTTACCAGATATAAAAGTAACAAAGCTATTAATATTGAAAGCATCTGATGGAAATTTGATAGATTTGATAAGGAAGATTACATCATTGATGTCAAGATCTTAAGCTTTAACAAACGGGTTTTATAGTCACTTGAGTAATCGTTCAATATGAACTTAGTTGCACGTCGCTGAATTTGTTCAATTAAGTTAATAATATTATCTTTTATCAGGTGTGGCTTCCACAAAATTCTGCAGAAAAATAGTTAAGAATGGACTAATGAAATATAGAGGTGTTTCTTTGCTTGTACATGAATATATGAAGAGAAAGATCGGCGTAGTAGACCTAATATTTTGTAGGCTTTGCTAAGAATATTATTGTAGTGAGCTTCCCACAATAAGTTGGAGGAAATCATTATTCCTAAGTCTTTGTGAGTACCCACTCTAGAGATGGTACTGGATCCAATAGAGTATGTGGTAAATTGTGCCTTGAAACTCATACGAAATATCTTAGATAAATTGGACAGTAAATTTGTGCCAACACTCCAAATATTAAGTAAGTTAAGACCTTCTTGCAGTTGAATAGAATCTATTATATCCCCAATAGTCTTGTAACAATTAGTGTCATCGGCAAATAATACTAGTATAGAAGAAAGAACTTGCTGAGGCTGATCATTTATACAAATGAGGAACAAAAAAGGACCTAGTACACTTCTCTGTGGAACACCAGACAATACTGGAAGAAAATCTGAATATTTGTTGTTTATCTTAATGCATTGTTTTCGATGTAAAAATAGTGTCAGAACCATAGCCATAGATTTCCAGTAATACCAATTGACTTTAATTTTAAAAGAAGCTGATTATGAGATACATTATCAAATGCCTTTTGAAAGTTCAAGTATATTATATCAGTTTGTTGAGGAGTATTTATAATAGTATTAAAAACAATAACAAGTTGTTGGATAACCTATCTGTGTTTTAGGCAAATTGTGAACAAGAAAGGTGTTTGTGGACGTGTCCAATAATTTTGTCATAAATCAGTTGCTCAAGCACTTTTGATGAATTGCATAATAATGATATCGGCTGATAGTTAGTAACTGATGTTTTGTCACCGGGCCTAAAAATCGGGACAATGCAATGAATGCACCATTCTGAAGGTCACAGCAAAGTATGTTGTCAAAGGATGAGATTGTACAGGTAATGGAAAGGTTTGTAAAGCGATATAGTACAGCCCTTCAGGACTTTAGGTCCAATGTCATCTATTCCCACAGCTTTACAGGGGTTGAGTGAGTTAATGTGTCATGTTCAGAGATAGTTCTGGAGTCAATTTGCTGGTCAATGTTGTTGTCCATTGTATTGTCTACAGGTGGAACACTATAGTACTGCTAGTGGTGAAGACTGAATAGAAGTAATTGTTAAACATAGTGGCTTCACTGATATCATCCATATCAGTGTAGTCATTATGAAAGAGTCTCTGTGGAATATGATCAGATTTAGTTAAGTCTTTTATGTAATGAAATATTTTTGTTTGATTTGCAGTAGCAAAATCTTGTATAAACTTAGATTCATAGGCAGATTTTGCTGAGTATTATAGCCTTTAAAACAGCTTTCAAGACTTCACAAAGCCAAAATAACAAAATTAAGCAGTGATACAACACCATGAGGTGAGCTTCAAAAATACAAGAGAATTTTCTGTCCCTAACTACCTACAACTTAGCCTGCCTGTTTGTGCCCCCCCCCTTCCCAGCTCCTGGATCCGCCCTAACTATAACAATTTACATTGCTGATTTGTATTAATAAATGGTGTATATAATGATCTTTGAAACACTTTACTACTCAGCCATGGAAAGCTGGAACATATACATACAATACATCATAGCATGCGTGTTTGTGTGTGTAAGTTTCAAGCTAATAGATTAGTTTAATGTGCAATCAGTCTTTAGTGAAATCAGATGATTGGAAAGGCTATAAGAGTACTTTTTGAAGAGCCAGTCACATAGCTACATTTTAACTTGTCACAGTTGTCTGGCAAATGGACAATCAAACATGTGACTGTCTTTTGGAAACAGCCTACCGGTAAAATATCCTGTCCCTGCTGGATTTCCATAGAGTGGCAACTACTCTGAAAATCATATTGCCCGATGATTGATGCAGCCGTTCATTATTGCATGCAGCTTTACAATGTTCAGAATCAACAGAAAACTGGAGACCTGCACAATATCTTCAGTCTTTCTTTCTGCTGTTGATTCTGGAGACCTGCACAATATCTTCAGTCTTTTTTTGTACAGTTACCATCTTGGGGTCTGTAACATTATGTAAGTACATTTTTTACCTTGCTGTTGTGTGTGGGAAGGTTTAATTTTAATGTTTGTTATGCAAAACTCTAATATGAGTGTATACCATTTCAATCTTGTCTATATATTGTGTGAATGGTGACCAAACAACAGAGGCATAATCCAAGACCGGTTTAATATATGTAAAATAAGCTAAAGATTTGACACAAAGTGAACACTGGCTAAGGTTTCTTTGTAATAAAGCTAGAATAGAATTTGCTTTAGTGATAATGTCAATATATTTTGACCAAGAAATATTTTGGCTTATTGTAACTCCTAAATATTTTGCTGAGCAAAGGTGGGGTCTATTCTTCAGAACGGAATGGAATGATGGACTAAACCATGGAACGGAATGCTTTCTCAAATTGAAGCTAGCAACTTACCATTGCTGAAACTGCCCTTACAAGTTATCAGTGCACCTCCAGTGGGTGATTAAACATAAGATAAGGATCGATTGTGGGTTCTTGTTGGTTGTCATTAGTAATGAAGTATTAATTGTGGGATGAGCTATTACAGTATCAGTGATGTTCATCCATGGTTCATCTATGGATATATCAAGAAGGGCACTTTATAATTATGTGAGCTGTTTAACTTATTTTGACTTTAGAAAACAGTCTGGGCCAGCTTTTCAAGTCATAAGTCAGTGTACAAATAAAGCAAGCAGGAAGACACTGGTAACAGAAAAGAGCCAGCTGAATTAAAACTTGAAGAGTTTTGTGCAGTGTGAGAAATAAATATTTTGGCAGACCGCAAGGAGGCTATATTCTGTAAACATCACTGAAGTGTATGCATGGAGTTATTAACAGCCGGTGCAGTGGACTAATACCATGTTCAATAGTGAGCTGATGTTTTTCTGTTACACAAATTCAAGGATGTGTCTGACTGCTAGCCTTGAATCAGGCTAAATTCTATAACTCCAAGATCAACCAAATCTCAATTGTAAGCCTTCTATGCATGTGAAACCATGCCCATAGCCACCAGGCAAACGTGATTTGGACCAAGATGTGTGTTTGTGTAATTTCAATAATTCTAGTCAGACCTGAAATGGAACACTCACATTAATTACATGCCGCCTAATAATCCTAGGATTTCTTAAGTGTAACATTTCACATGCTTCACTTCAAACAAAACAGGTTAAATTTGTTCGTCTATTTTCGAGTGATTCCCAGTCCAGCTGGTCCATGAAATTACAGTGGGATCACATGTATTTGTTATAGTGCGGGCTGCTCTGTGTTGGATCTACTCTAGAGTTGAGATCTCAAGGTGTACCAACACTGTTGTAGCATATTTAAGTGGAGGACAAATGAATACAGTAATGCTAGATTATTTATGTATACAAATTTTTCATGGAATTGGCATCCCATTTTGATTTGTACCTCCACTTTGCAATATATTCAAGAAGTTATCACCCTTTTAATCTCCACCACTGTCGTTAATTAACCAAGATCTCACCAGGCTTTGTTTTCAACTACAATTTTGCTTTGGAACAATAATTATCTAAAGGCTCTAATTCATATTAAATATTTATATTTGTAATTCACCTTATTGTAGTTGTACTAATTTTATTGATTTGTCTGTATTTTTCTTCATTTTCATTTGAAATTGTACAGTATAGGTAAATTTTCTCTCCTATCTTATTCCAGGATTTTAAGAAAAATTTAATTATTTGTATACAGGCTCAAAATTGAGAAAATATATAAGGAAAGTGAATTAATATTATACAGTCAGTTTGCTTTTGGATATTTAATATCTCCAACCACAACAAAAATTTGATGAATCCATGCATCTCATCACTGGTCGTCTGAACATTTTGAAAGTGATACCTCACTTAATCAACCACATATTCTGTTTATTAGACTGAATAAAGTCATGATCACCTAGCCTTTTCCTGTCACCAGTAACTTTCTAGTTAATTTCTCTGTGCATGGATTTTATGCTCTGAAACTGAAGAAATTGAGTGGTCTTCTTAACTTTTTATTTTGTCAAGATCAGCAGAAACAATTGACATCCAATCGGCTACTGTATTGTAGTAACAAAACTTGCCTTGGTCATGCAATAAATGAATTGAAGAGACTTGCTTGATATATCAGGTAGTAGAACAATCACTGCATGAGACAGTTATTAATATTTTATTATCCTATTTCATTTTCCTGGAGGCTCCACTGATAAGATGCAATTTCAGCAATGATAGTGGCTAGCCAAGCCACAAGTTTTGATTCAGAAAGCATTCCATTCTGTAAAATAGACCCCATCCTGGATTCAACTCATTACTCAGGCTGAGATAGGCATTAGTCCACTACTCTGTTAATGAATCATTGATGTTCACACAATATAGCCTCCTTGAGGTATCTGAATGTTTGCTCCTCACACTGCACAAAATTCCTTTAGATTCTGCTTAGACTGAGTTGATTCAGCTTGTCACCATATTTATTTGCATTTGTATTTTAAGGATAAAGGCTTATGCCTGTAGCTATACATCCGATATTGTTTCCTTTGTAGTGTAGCTACTGATTTATGACCGATTAGAAACTGAGGCTGGGCCGGCCCCAGACTGTACATTCTAAAGTCACATTAGTCATGCATTAAGTTCCGTAGCTACTTGATATATCCGAAGATGAACACATTGAGTCAGCTATTAATTCCCACAATTAATACTTCGTTACTAATAAGAACCCACAATCGATCCTTAAATTCATTTTATCTTTCTTGGGGTGCATTTGCCTGGTGGAAGTGCCACCGATAACTTGTACAGCAATGGTAAGCTGCAAGCTTCAATTTGAGAAAGCATTCCGTTCCGTTCCGTAGAATATACCCCACCCTGAGGTAACTTCGCGTATGGTCCCTGAACTTGTAGCTACGTAGTTGATAAAGGTTGTTTTTTTGCTAGTTATATCTAGGTGTTCGCATTTGTTAAGGTTGAGAGACATAATTAAGCCAGGTTGTAGCCCAGTTGACTAGTTTAATTAAGTCTCCCCCTTTCCACCCACTGAAAGGGTTAAAGTTTAGCCACATTATTTCCGTAAACATTTCATTCGAGCTTATGCACTTGTCAATTTCATGCCCCACCCCCCCACCCCCGAGCGTCCCCACACCCCAGGTGGGGATTTGACATTGCTTCTTGTCCCCACCCCTGGGGCAATTGACATTTGTGACCAGGTCTGCGAAAACAGGGCATGTGGGCACAAACTACACACCATTGCTCTATAGTTCATATCTCTGTACTGGAAAAGTATATTTCCATTCTGTAACTTGCATCATGATGCCAATTAAATGCTTACTAAGAGCTGAAAATTGCAATGCCATAGCATAATTATACAAAACGTTATGAGTGATGAAAGTGTGAAAAAGTAGGCAAAAATCATGTGCCCACATGCCCTATTATCGCAGGCCCAGTCACATTTGTCCAATTCACTGACCGGTTTTCGGTAGTTGCATTTCTAAACAATAAAATCGCACTTGCTATAGCTATACAGGGCAGGTTTATTACTAGGCCAGGCCAAGTTGATTGACAGTTTATCGTCCGGGATATTTGAAAAAGTCATGCGGGCGGGAGGTCATTTTTCATATTTCATAATTTTTTTAACATGGAAAAACATTTAAAAAATAGCTTCACACAGTTGCTAGCTACTTTAACAATGATTGCAGAGCTTATTTGATTACGTCACGGTTAATACTTAGCTATTCGTTTATGCAATCTCCCTATAGAAATCCATTTATTGAAGGTACTAACAAGACCAGGCTGGGAATAATCGTCACGTTTGTTGCACACACCATGTTTTATATACAAAACGAGTTCAGAAGCGTAAGCAATGATTATCACGTGAGAAATAATGAATTATGAAATTATTGCTCTATTCCTAAAAACCCATGCGGGCGGTGACGATAAACTGTGAATTAATTTGGCCTGGCCCTAGTTACATGCATGAAATATGTGCTTAGTCACCCTTGAGGTGTCGTCAAATCCCCTACTATAGGGGTGGGGATGTTCTATACCATATGCGTATTTTGTACCATACGCGTATGGTACATACCATATGCGTATACGCGTACGGTACAACCATACGCGTATGGTACGGAAAATCGTACCATCTGAGTATAGCTAACCTGGTATGCGTATAATATCAAGCAGAAGATTTTTACACTGCCGTACCTATTTACTACGCCTGATGGCACTCTGCTTTCATTTCTGTTCGGGGAAGAGAGGGGGGGGAGGGGCTAGTCTTTCTGTTCATTTCATTTCATCAAAGTATATCTGACATTTCATCAAAGTATCTGACAGTTCCACAAAATACATGCAATAGAGCCATCACCCATATAATTATGATGGTTTATGTAAGCACCTGTGGATTATTTTCTTGATGTCTTCTGACTTTTGTACATATTGATTTATTGCCTCTTCCTGCTGTCTACTGCCTTATTTGTCATGGATTTCCATCTTGCATTTTTATAATAAATGACTTCATTTATCCACAGTGTAATTGATTTGAAAGTACACAAGCTGGTATACTGTATGTGTTCTCTAGAATATAGTTGAGTTTAAATGACCAGATTTGTGAAAAGGTACCTTTTCCACACATTTTACATACCAGCAAACAAGATGATGTAACAATTGACTCCTTTCACTGATAAACTTGCTCTTAGTATCAAAATGCAGATAGATACTAGTAGCTACTGTACACTCATGGATAATTGCATGCAGGCATGTGCAATTATAAGGTATATGTTCAAAAACTTATGAAACCCCGAATTTCAAAATATGCATGGGTCAAATTTTGTCTGTGAAAAAGGTATACCTTTTTGCAAATCCAGTCACAAATTATCTATCTGTTGCATAGCAACTGCACACACTGACAACATGTGGTAAATTTTAATTTTTGTTTCTTCTTCCACGCAGTACATTGTGGCTGCAATTGCTACACATATATTGCTTCTTATTGAATTCATGATCCATTGTTGATACAATGAAAATTCAAAAACTAGGCCATTATTACAAATGCTACTCCTCCTTCATATCTATAATAGAGTTAATGATGTAATGTAATGATTTGACATGATGTAATATAATGTAATTTATGCATACCTGTAACATTAATATTGTGTACTGTAGTTGTAACAGTTAGTTGTTATTGTGTATACTTTCAGTTATTGATTAATAATATTATATACAGTAGTCTGTTTTGCCTATATAAATGGTCTGCCTACACTTCCCTACAATTAGAACAATACCCACACATAATATTTATGTGTTTACAAATACTCCTGAAGATAGTCAAAGATTAGTACAATAATTAAAAGCTATATAGAGTGTATTACCCAAAACTCTACTATATTGGTTTCTCTATACTTGTATATATGAACTTTGTAAAAATGTGTTTGGGTTTAAAGGTGCCAAATTATCCCTTCAACATAAAACAAGAGCAGTATGCTCCTTGTCTTACTCAGAAACTGAAATTTGAAGTTTGATCTTCTAAAGCATTATTTAGGACAAAAGACATTCATTTCTTTTAGGCTGTAGAATTGTGCCAGCATATTGATATTCACGATTTTTCAATGAATATAACTGGAATGCATAGTGATATAAACGCTAAGCCAGTAGAGGTAGCATTGTAGCTATAAATATAAACATAAGATTTTGATATAATTATCCATATACTGCATTCTGATTGGTTACAACATAGCAACCATATTAAATAATTTTCATCCATTGGCAAATGGAGCCAATTTTTTCAGGCATATATATATTATTTCATTAAAATTAATATTTATTCTATTGTTGCTACATATAATCTATTGTTTACCTTTAATTTGTTAGTACACTAGCTTCCACTTAAAAATGGATATTTATGCCTGGTGGCACTAAAGGTATGTTGAACAGACAATTTTAATCAGATGAGCTCGAGAAGTACAATGTATAATGATTGCTCAAACAGAGGAAGACCTGGAGAATGCTGATACAATAACATTGAGGGAGGTAGCAAAGAGATATAACTGTAGAGAAAGTAATGTTTTTAGTTTGCAAATTAATGTAAATCTGCATGGCTGTAGCTTAATATAGCAACATTAGACATGCTATACTCTAACACTGATGTGCATAGTAATTAATTGTGCAATAAATTTTTTTAAACTGTAGTTCGCTGAATCTTTGCTATTGAATGAGGCATGTACATTGCCTGCTGAGATGAAGTAGGAAAACATAACATGGCAGAGATTTTATGGTGAGTTTATGAGTTCTAATGTATAGTTCAGTAATGAATGTATATTAAGTAGCATTGTTTTATTATTGTTAAGTGCGTTGTATAGCTACTTGCTACTTACTGTCATGCTTGTGGATGGGAAGACAATGTGTTTAGCTACTCTTATATGAATGTACTCTTTAAAGTTAACAACATCCACATTAATTTGTGCTTGTAGGTCCAGTGTGATGAATATACTATTTACAGTATGTATAAACAAGAAAAGTACGTAAACAAGAAATTGGATCTTCAAAAGAAGAAGAGTGTACATAGTGTATAAAAATGCAAATACAGTGAGGAGCCATGCTGCACAACTGATGACACTTACGAAGTTCATTTTTCCAGTTATTAGCTTTGCACAAGCAGTATATGTATATATGTATAATTCAGTTAGAACTTACTAGCTACCATGCATGTTGTAATTGCTCTCCTTGCTTATTTACCCAATTCTGTTGTAAATTGTCAGTTATCCACACTTATAATTGAGTATATATATATAAGACCATCTGCATGCTTCTGATAGCTACTGTATAAAGCAGCATACATGTATAGTACCATTTATGCAAAGTTCTGCAGACAAAGTGAGATCATGTACATAGATTTAGGTACATTATAGTATAGAACTATAGTGGGAAATGCATGGGCATGCATGGCAAGGATAAAATGCATGCAGTGTGCTGATGAATAAATTTATAGTTACAGCTCAGTAGTAAGCAGATTATTGTGTTGTGTTCTAAGTTTGCTCAGCTAGAAATGCTTGTAAAGACATCCCATTGTAGCTAGGTGATGGCAAGGCTAGAAGATACTGAGAAAAGGCATAATACGCATATGGTACGTACCATACGCGTATGTCTATACCGTACGCGAATGGTACGGAAAATCGTACCGTACGCGTATGGTATATACCATACGCGTATATACGCGTACGGTACAAAATACGCATATGGTATAGAACAGGGACATAGTGGGGATTTGACAGCCGATTTTGCCCCAGTAGTGGGGAATTTGACACCACGATTTGTCAAATCCCCTGTATTCCCCCACCCTCTCCGGGGGTGGGGCATGAAATTGACAAGTGCATTAGCATACTAAATAGTAGCCAACTATGTCGCTGTCACAGGAAGCAGCTGCTGATGCTACAACAGGCTATGCAAGAGATACTGTGCTCACCGCTTCACAACAGAATGGATCAAATTTTGGATGTAACAGAGTAATAAATGTTATCCTTATCTTCCTGTTCATCGCTGCTATCGCCCACGGTCTTGCAAGTCACATGTATCGCTTCGATGTGGCATAAGCACGAGGAAATTAAGCACGAGTGGGATTGTACCGACGAGAAATGCTCCCCGCTATTCATCAAGTTTGAGGACGAAACCCATGGAGAATTTGGAGATAATATATACTGCTATGCCGTCGTGTATGGCTCAGGGGCTTCAGCACTGTGTTCACTAGCAATGGTAATACTGCTACCAATTCGAATTGTGAAGTACAAAAGGTAATTTTAGCTGTGTATAATTAAAGTAGTTCACCACTGTCTCATCAGCCACTCTCTCAGTTTTGATGCAGGTTGGCTGACATATTTTCTATTAGGAAGTGGTTACTCAGTGAACCGAAAGTTTTTTTCAGTATTTTCGCGTCTATAGTGGTTGCCCAGAGCATTTGACTTTAGGGGACGCGTCTAGTACAGCGTTGAAACCGGGTCACTACTGTTGGCCCGCGCCGGATGACCCACTGACCCGGATAGCAATCACATGCAGGATTTTGACCCGGATTAATTTAAAGTGAGGCGTGCGCCAACCACGTTTTGAATGCCGACTATAGCGCGTTAAGCACGAGGATGGCTATACTTAACGATGGTAGTCAGTGGGGATGATTCTACGTAAGTTTGCAAAAAGTATAGGCTTGAGCCAATTATGCTTTGAAAATTGCCTATTATGCTCTTGAGCAGTGCTCAAAAATCCAGCCTATATAGGAGATTATGCTCAACTGTTTTATTAGAGTATATCTGCACTTCCTGATTGCTGTATTAGAGTAAGTGACTGCTCTATTAGAGTATCTCGATCTTATTTCGATAAAGTGCGAATAATCAGTCAAGAACTAGTAAAAATAATAACACTGCAACGTTTTTTGATATGAAATGCAGTAATAATGTGCAGTGTGTTCATGTTGTGCAGTATTTTTGGCACGCGCATAGCGCGTTTTAATTAAACTCTTAAAAATCATCATAATATGCTGGCATAATGCTTGATGCTTTTTCCAGCCTATTATGCCGGAATAATTGGCGCAAGCCTAGCAAAAAGAGAGATACGTTTCCTGCAAGTAGGTGTGGCTTTGCGCATACCTATAACACACCATAATTTTAAAAGGTATGACACATTCCTGATATTATGGCTACCAGTGCAAGACACTGGTAGACCTTCAGTTCTGTAATTTAACCATTTAAGCTCTTAGATTTTGTTAAATTTTTGCTTATTGATCTGTACAGTCCTGTAATAAATGGTCGTACCCATCTTGGCATAAAAAGGTACTTAACCCCATGGGGCTCCCATGGGAAGATTTAACGTGAGCAGTCCCATGGGTCACTCATGGGAAGGAATAACATCACTATACCCTTGGATCACTCATGGGAAGATTTTACGTACTTTACACTCACGTAAAATGCTGGTAGAAGGTAGGAAATCCACTTGAGAGCCTTACTTTTGGGAAGATTTTACGTACCTTCATAAATCACGTGATACGAATGTCACGTGATGCAAAGTAATCACGTGAGCATTGTTAAATGAGATTCCTTGTTAAACAATAGTATTGTGTTGTGTGATCAAGGATTTTACTACCCTGGTACTGCTCTGCTTTAGAAATCCTCATGTTGCAAACCTCGTTGCAACATGATCACATGTGAGTGAGCTGCACTATATTGAAATTATTTTGAAAATATAACCATTGCATGCATGCAGCTATATTAATGATGTCTATGTCAGGATCACAGGTATATAACATGAAAACAGTCTGTTTGTCACAGTATACACTAGTGACTACACTTTCCCACTTCCGGCTTAGTTACTGCAATCTATGTCAGGATCATCAGGTAAAATAAAACAAGTCTGTTTGTCACAAGGAAAGTATACACCTAACTTCCCACTTCTTCCGTCATGTGAAGGTACTGTCCCTTTGCACCACTTTTCCACTCCTACTTTTATGGGAAACTTCATTTTAATGGTTTTCCCCATCAAACTCAAGTCAGGTGGGTTGTAGATGACATCGACATCATTCTGTGAGCTATATACAAATATATGCATGTAAATAATATCTAATCCAAAACAGCCAAGCTGTAAAAAAAGAGTGCGGCCCTCAAAAAGGCTATGGTGAAAAAAGATGTGAAATCCAAGAAATGGCTATAATGGTAGGTTAATGGTAAAAATTTTAATAACGACAATTCAGATGAATTTGGTGCCGCTTGGTCTTGGCACAAAATTCACCTGACATTGCTTCTTGTCCCCACCCCTGGGAAAATTGACAGTTGTCTAATTTACTGATAGATTTTTGGTAGTTGCATTTCTAAACAATAAAATCGCACTTGCTATAATTTTACTAGCTACAGGGCAGGTTTATTACTAGTCACATGCATGAAATATGTGCTTAGTCATCCTTGAGGTGTTGTCAAATCCCCTACTATGGGGGTGGGGACATAGTGGGGATTTGACAGCCGATTTTGCCCCCAGTAGTGGGGAATTTGACACCATGATTTTTCAAATCCCCTGTATTCCCCCACCCCGGGGGGGGCATGAAATTGACAAGTGCATTACTCATTTTTGTAATCATACTGCAGTTCAGCCTCAGTGTGAAGTTTTTAATCATAATAATTATACAACCAAATACTAAAGATAATAAGAAATGCCGGTCATACCTGTAAATAATAATCTAATCAAAAACAGCCAAGCTGTAAAAAAAGGTGCGGCCCCCAAAAAGGCCATGGTGAAAAAAGATGTGAAATCCAAGGTGGCGACCAAGAAATGGCTGTGATGGTAGGTTAATGGTAAAAATTTTAATAACGACAATTCAGGTGAATTTGATGCCAAGACCAAGTGGCACAAAATTCACCTGAATTGTCGTTATTAAAATTTTTACCGTTAACCTACCATCACAGCCATTTCTTGGCCGCCACCTTGGATTTCACATCTTTTTTCACCATGGCCTTTTTGGGGGCCGCACCTTTTTTTAAAGCTTGGCTGTTTTTGATTAGATATCACTTCTTTTTGTATTTGTATACTGCAAAGCCAGCCTATGGCTGGCTTTGGGGCTTTTTTAACCCATGTGTTTTTTTATTTCTTTGTAGCTGAACTCTCTACATGATGGTTTCTTTGTAGCTGAACTCTCTACAAGGTGACTTCTTCTAGCTGAACTCTCTACAGGGTGATTTCTTTGTAGCTGAACTCTCCACATGATGGTTTCTTTGTAGCTGAACTCTCTACAAGGTGACTTCTTTTAGCTGATCCCTACAGGGTGATTTGTTTGCAGCTGAACTCTTTAGGTGGTGATTTCTTTGTAGCTGAACTCTCTACAAGGTGACCTCTTCTAACTGATCTCTCTACAGGGTGATTTGTTTCTAGCTGAACTCTCTACAGGTGATTTGTTTGCAGCTAAACTCTCTACATGGTGCTTTCTTTGTAGCTGAACTCTCTACAAAGTGACTTCTTCTAGCTGAACTCTCTACAGGTGATTTGTTTGCAGCTAAACTCTCTACATACATGGTGGTTTCTTTGTAGCTGAACTCTCTACATGATGGTTTCTTTGTAGCTGAACTCTCTACAAAGTGACTTCTTCTAGCTGAACTCTCTACAGGGTGATTTCTTTGTAGCTGAACTCTCCACCTGATGGTTTCTTTGTAGCTGAACTCTCTACAAGGTGACCTCTTCTAGCTGATCTCTCTACAGGGTGATTTGTTTCTAGCTGAACTCTCTGCAGGTGATTTGTTTGCAGCTAAACTCTCTACATGGTGCTTTCTTTGTAGCTGAACTCTCCACATGATGGTTTCTTTGTAGCTGAACTCTCTACAAGGTGACTTCTTCTAGCTGAACTCTCTACAGGTGATTTGTTGGTAGCTGAACCCTCTACAGGTGATTTGTTTGCAGCTAAACTCTCTGCATGGTGCTTTCTTTGTAGCTGAACTCTCTACATGATGGTTTCTTTGTAGCTGAACTCTCAACAAGGTGATTTCTTCTAGCTGAACTCTCTACAGGTGATTTGTTTGTAGCTAAACTCTCTACATGGTGCTTTCTTTGTAGCTGAACTCTCTACATAACAGTTTCTTTGTAGCTGAACTCTCTACAAGGTGACCTCTTCTAGCTGGTTTCTCTACAGGGTGATTTGTTTCTAGCTGAACTCTCTACAGGTTATTTGTTTGCAGCTAAACTCTCTACATCCATGGTGGTTTCTTTGTAACTGAACTCTCTACATGATGGTTTCTTTGTAGCTGAACTCTCTACAAGGTGACTTCTTCTAGCTGAACTCTCTACAGGGTGATTTCTTTGTAGCTGAACTCTCCACCTGATGGTTTCTTTGTAGCTGAACTCTCTACAAGGTGACCTCTTCTAGCTGATCTCTCTACAGGGTGATTTGTTTCTAGCTGAACTCTCTACAGGTGATTTGTTTGCAGCTAAACTCTCTACACGGTGCTTTCTTTGTAGCTGAACTCTCTACAAGGTGACTTCTTCTAGCTGAACTCTCTACAGGTGATTTGTTTGTAGCTAAACTCTCTACATGGTGCTTTCTTTGTAGCTGAACTCTCTACATAACGGTTTCTTTGTAGCTGAACTCTCTACAAGGTGACCTCTTCTAGCTGATTTCTCTACAGGGTGATTTGTTTCTAGCTGAACTCTCTACAGGTTATTTGTTTGCAACTAAACTCTCTACATCCATGGTGGTTTCTTTGTAACTGAACTCTCTACATGATGGTTTCTTTGTAGCTGAACTCTCTACAAGGTGACTTCTTCTAGCTGAACTCTCTACAGGGTGATTTCTTTGTAGCTGAACTCTCCACATGATGGTTTCTTTGTAGCTGAACTCTCTACAAGGTGACTTCTTTTAGCTGATCCCTACAGGGTGATTTGTTTGCAGCTGAACTCTTTAGGTGGTGATTTCTTTGTAGCTGAACTCTCTACAAGGTGACCTCTTCTAACTGATCTCTCTACAGGGTGATTTGTTTCTAGCTGAACTCTCTACAGGTGATTTGTTTGCAGCTAAACTCTCTACATGGTGCTTTCTTTGTAGCTGAACTCTCTACAAAGTGACTTCTTCTAGCTGAACTCTATGCAGAGTAATTTATTTGCAGCTGAACTCTCTACATGATGGTTTCTTTGTAGCTGAACTCTCTATAAGGTGACCTCTTCTATAGCTGAACTCTTTACATGGTGTCTAGTTTCTACCTGATCTCTCTACAGGGTGATCTGTTTGCAGCTGAAATCTCTACAGGGTTATTTGCTTGTAGCTGAACTTCTTACATTGTGTCTAGTTTCTAGCTGATCTCCACAGTGAGATTTGTTTGTAGCTGATCTCTCTACAAGTAGATTTGTGTGTAGCTGATCTCTCTGCAGGTTGATTTGTTTGTAACTGATCTCTCTACAGGGCAATTTGTTTGTAGCTGAACTCTCTATAAGGTGATTTGATCTCTCTGCAGGTTGATTTGTTTGTAGCTGAACTCTCTAAAGGGTGATTTGCTTGTAGCTGATCTCTCTGCAAGTTGATTTGTTTGTAGTCGATCTCTCTACAGGGTAATTTGTTTGTAGCTGAACTGTCTATAAGGTGATATGTTTGTAGCTGATCTCTCTGCAGGTTGATTTGTTTTAGCTGAACTCTCTACAGGGTGATTTGTTTCTAGCTGATCTCTCTACAAGTTGATCTGTGTGTAGCTGATCTCTCTGCAAGTTGATTTGTTTGTAGTCGATCTCTCTACAGGGTAATTTGTTTGTAGCTAAACTGTCTATAAGGTGATATGTTTGTAGCTGATCTCTCTGCAGGTTGATTTGTTTTAGCTGAACTATCTACAGGGTGATTTTTTTCTAGCTTATCTCTTGATTTGTGTGTAACTGATCTCTCTACAAGCTGATTTGTTAGTAGCTGATCTCTCTGCAGGTTGATTTGTTTCTAGCTGATCTCTCTACAAGTTGATTTGTTTGTTGCTGATCACTCTAAAGATTGATTTGTTTGTAGCTGAACTCTCTGCACAGTGATTTGTGTGTAGCTGAATTCTCTAGAGAGTGATTTAATTGTAGGTGAACTCTCTACAGGGTGCATGACTTGTTTATAGCTGAACTCTCTTTAGTGTGACTTGTAATGTTCTGAATCTCTACAGTGATATAATTGTAGCTTAATTCTCCACAGGGTGACTTACTTCTTGCTTAACTGTCTATAAGATTAACTGTTTGCAGCTGAAGTCCCTACAGAATAACTTGTAATGTAATAGAATTCTATAATGGAGTAAATAAATTAGCTGAATGCTCTATTAGGGTGACTGTTCTATTAGAGTATCTCGATCTCGCATTTGCTACACAGAGTTGGCTTTCGAATCATAACTCAGTAGTTTGTAATCCAATTCTTCTATACTACTGCAAGGACTTTCTATGAAGATTATTCCAGCTATACACCGATTTTCAGCTCATTGCTCTTAGCGGTTTGCCTAGTAGGCGTAAAAACTAATACTTTTTTTATTACTAAAAATCGATCGCGTAATTGTGACACAGGTTGGGTTTTTGTCATATCTCCGTGGTCTTAATCTCGATTCCTTTCAAACTACCAAAAGGCACTCCTACGATGGTTACTCCATCTACATAGCAATTTTCAGCTCATTCCATGAAGCCGTTTACCCTGTAGGCGTGACAACAAATCGATCTTGTTTTACGCGAATAATCGGTCATAACTCCTGAACCATTCATCGGATTTGCACCAAATTTGATGCTACGATGCGCCTTTGGACTCCCTTTCTGTGTGCCAAATTTCAAGGCGATCGGAGCACGCGTTTGCGTTTTATAACAATTTTTGCAAGTGTGCGAAAAGACGAAGAAGAAAAAAAAACGAAGAAAAAAAACGAAGAAAAAAAAACCTAACTTTGGCCGCTCATATCTCGGAAATGGCTTGAGTGATTTCCTTCAAATTTGGAATGTAGACTCCCCTAGCTGGTGGGCAACTCTGCAGCAAATTTGGTTTCAATCGGATAAGCCATCACCGAGATACAAAAGTGTGAAAATGACGTTTTCTTTCTTCCTGTCAATATACTCACGGTGTGGCGCGCCGGCTTCTTGGGCCGCACGACACACTATCGTGTGTCTTGATGAACAAATAAATGAAACTATACATAACAAGGCCTAAGGCTTTGCACTCAATAGAAATACACTCCATATAGAGAGTTATATAATGGAGGTGACAAAAATGGTACAACAAATTTTTCCCCGGGCTAGATGGAATTCCCTACCACCCCCAGCACAAGAGACAAGTGTGCTGGACATCACTAAATCAAATTCTATTTAACACTGATCAAAACAGTCAGCACATGACGCCCACTACAAAGCCAGCTAGATCACAAAGGAGTCCGTGGAGGGGTAGTGCTGGAACGGAATGGAACCAATTGGGGCGCATGTCAAGTAGAAAAATCATATTCACGGATTTTGCACCATTTTCAACTGCCACACAGTGACTATAGAATTGTGCTAGAGTTCGTTTCCTTCTACTTATAGGTATGCTAGAAATTACACTCTCGGTGTTTTTAGTTAATGCCCACCACGATCCAGCAAATTCTGTTTAATCCTGATGTAGAAATACTTCCTTATCATTCTAAAAGGTAAACTACTGTACTATTTTCATGTTATAGTCGTGTCCAAGCCTTCAGTAATAGTGAGGATGGTTTTCTGAAGTCTGCCAGCATTGACAATAATTTACGAGAGTTAACCACAGTGTATGTTAGTGGCTGTGAATTATATGCTTACAGTATAAAATAATGGTTAAGCAGGCGTAGGTGTTCACAAAATGTATTCACAGTGGGAATTAAATAGAAATTTCAAGCGAGCGATTTCTAGCATGCTTACAAGTAGAAAAAAACTAACTTTAGCACAAATCTAGTCACTATGTGATAGTAAGAAAAGGTGTACAATCTGCAAAAACAATTTATTAACTTGGTGCACACCCCGTTCCGGATTTTAGCAATACCCTCCGTGGAGTGATTGCAGCAGCTGCACAAGACGAGGAAGATTTGAGTGATTTTGAGCAAGCTGCATTGCAAGAGGAAGGCTACCAGCATGTCTTCCATGCCAATTGTTTTTATGTAAGTTTGTGCATAAAAGGGTATGGGTTGTTAGCATGTAGACACATGGTATGGACCATGCCTCATTTCACTTATATAAACCTCTTCAGGCCCTTCTTCTCAGCCATCAGAAGTTTTCTGTTGATAAAGCCCTTGGCTTCACCTTGGGTTTATCAAAAGTAAACTTCCTCTGACTTTGGAGTTGGGGTGTGCATGCATAAGTGCAATACACCTCGTAGCCATGATTTACATGTTTAATTAGACTGTACTTGGTCACATCCATCAAAACTATATACCGGTACTATAGGATTTTATATTGTTGGTCACTGTCTTAGATCCAACGCTTTCAGCATACTGGATGGGGTGGAAGCAACATTAACTGCACTGCTGACTTTAGCCATCAGTATGGTGATTTCCATAGGGAAGGCAGAAACCTGTGATAGTTTAAGGAAAGGCTATGAAGATTATTATAAAGAGAGGTTCATTATCACTACCAGATACAGTACATGAAATTGCCATGAAAATAACCATGAAATACCCATGAAAATACCTATGGTTTATCCCATGAATTTTAACATTTCATGGGTACTGCACCCATGAAATCTCTGCAACACCATGAAAGTACCATGATAATCTGATCTGGAAACGCATTTCATGGCCCATGAAACAACCCATTGTATACCATGAATTGACTTTCATGGTACATTTCATAGGGGAGATTTAACATTTCATGAAAAAACCATAGATGTTTCATGGCATACTTCTCTGGTAGTGTATGCTACTGTATAATAAGGGGAAAGTTTTGCTAGGCATGAGTTTTCCATTTTCACAGTTTCAAAGTAAACCATGAAAGTTTCCCCACTAAATTGAAATAATCTTATACGTGTTATTTACAGTTTTAAGCTTTACTGTGAAGTTTTACTGCAAATAGTCTTGGTAAACTTTAACCACAAAACTTCCCCATTATTTTATGGTATATGCTTTAGGTATATCATTATGACATTGTGTATCTAGTTTACAGTGAAATTTGTGCTAATATTTACCTGTATGGTGTTGCTGATGATGGGCATTATGTTGCAGTCAGGATTTACTATGCTCTGCTGGCATGTGAGGTGAGTTATTGCAAGGGTGGATAGAGGGGGTGCATCTCCCCTTCAAAATGTTATCTACAAGGCTAGTAGAAGCTGCCATGGGTAATGAAAAGATGGAAAGAACAAGAAAGGAAGAGCTAATTTCATCAACACAAGAGTGGTCAAAATTATATTTTAGGTGTAAAACTGCTAAAAGGTGCTAATATGTGACCCAGTCTGACAAAACCGGTCTTATTGCCCATGTCAGCAGATTCGATTTTTCACCCAGGACACAAAGCTACATGAATAAACTATCTGATTTTCCACAATCAAAATCAGCTACACTTGAGTGGTCTGGTTTTTCTGGCTGCTTCTCCCAAGCCCAGTGGCGATCTGTACGTGCGGTATGGAGCCTTAATGGAGCTCTGGTCAGCCTGGGGATGACTGTATGTGGCTGTACAGCCCTGTGGTGTTGAATAAGTACCTCTGCTGTGAATTTCCTTTCATTTTAGCCAATTTTGAGACCTCAATGGCCCAAAGCTTGGCCTAATTCATCCCTACGCCCTCCTTTTCAATTTTTGAACACCATCTTTCCCGCCTTCCAGGCCCCCGCCTCCCACCCATTTTGCAGCTCGCCTGATACAGTCAACCTCGGTTTATCTAAAATGGCGGGAAACTTAGTTGTTGGCTACTCGCACTGTGGAAGGTAAGAAATTGGTGCAAAACGTGTGAAAATTTGGTACACATAGCTTCAACCATTGGCGATCTACAACACTAAATACTTAAAACTGGCATTTCTCGATACTTTTAAATAGGCAATGAGCCCGGTTTTCCCAGACTGGGTCACATATTTGAAATAATCTAATAGAACAGTCAAATACTCAAATAGACATCCATCATTAAAAACTCTTGCAAACTATAAAGAACAAAGACCATTGTTTAATATGTTAAAAATTAAACACCTGTTCTTTGTTACCTGTGCACTGCTCTTTCTTTATTGTGCCAAACATCCTGCCATAAGGCGGTGCTTAAAATTTAGAATTTTATTATGTACCTTGAAACATAACCCATCAATTGTTCTTCTTGAAAGACTACTCTGAGAATAATTTCTTTTCTGGTTAAAAGTATAATGGGTAATTTCATTTTTAGCTACAGACTTGATACTTTGTTGAAATACTTCAGTTTCTTTTGTAACTAAACTATCAATTCTAGTAAATTTTAACTTAAGCATCTATAAAGTTAATACGACGACAACAGTGTCTAAGGCCGGTTGCATCCTTACCTTGATCAAACTCCACACATTTTCTATTATAGTATATACAGCAGCATAGCCCCAAAAATTATCTGAATTGTGCACTTTTAAATAAAACCATGAAAAATTCCACATATATAATGGTGTGCCTCACGACATGTATTTTTGATTATATAGTGACATCGCAGATTTGACCTTAGGTGACCTTCATGGCCATAGTTGCACAGAAATTTAGCCATTCTGTCTTTGTCTCCCTAAGGCAGTAATAAACTTGTCAGAACTTGGTACCAAAGTGAAAGTCTTGTTGACCAAATCAACTTGGATTTTATCTGAAGTTATAATTTATATAATTTGAAGTTATGGTTATTTTTATTAGCTGCAAAATTCACTTGTTGCTCATTGGGGCAGGTAAATTTCATGGGTAAAATAAGTGATCATAACTTTGGAATGAAATTGCTTATTTAACTTCAAAAAATAAAAACCAACCAACAAAACATTTACTTTGATATATACGTACCATGTTAATTAATACCTCAGGGAGACAAAACCATAAAATTAATGACCAATTTTCTGTGATAAAGGTCACCAAAGGTCAAACCTGTGATAGTGCTATATCAAAAATACATGTTATGAGACATTCTACTTGTGAAGTTTCATGGTTTTATGAAAAAAAAGCACACAATCTTTGCGTTGGCTATATTAACAAACGAAATTTGACCACTGTATAGTTATATCCTTTCTACTTGTGTGTGCTTTTAATAGGTGTACACATAAAGTTTTCTTTATCAACATGAATAACAAAAGTACACCATCACCTTAAATTCCAATGCTCCAAAGATGATACTTTGCAATAACCACAGAAATTCTCAGCCTCAGATAATTGCCCTTCCCTGATAAATAGATGCAGTAGAAAACTCTTTGTAAGCAGGTGTAACATAGACTCAGTAATATTGCAGGTTGCAATTTCATCTTTTAGTGTTAGTAGCTTCAGTATAGGCTAATAGAAATAGTTTACAGCTCCTGGAAACAGTGGCAAAGGAAGTAGTTAAAGGCTGCAGCACATGTTGCTGTCAGATTTTCAGTGCTGGACACTGGAAAGTGTTAATAAGAATAAGAAAATAGTTAAACTGGCTTACAATGTTCATAAAAGTTCAGTCAAAATTATTACAAATTTGAAATTCAGAGGGCTAAATTTACAAAAAAAAACCTCTGTAAGGGAATGCCCCCAGACCAAGCATGTATGCTAAATGAGCTTTGCACATTGTATTAGTTAACTAACTGCAGTAGTTGTATCAAACAGAGTGAAACAGTTGCAACTTTTCTTAGCCCCTGCTGTGTATACACATGCCTTTTGGAAATCCTAGATCCTCTCTTGGTTATTGTACACAATGGCAGATGTCTTTGAATCTTTGAATTCATTGTTATGTGTGCATTCCGAAGATATATGCAAGCTACAACACTACCTACTTAAAAACTGGCATTTCTCAATGTTTAAATAGGCAATAAGACCCAGACTAGGTCACACATTGTGACAACCATAATTTATTATCTTGATATCAATAATATTTTGATTATGTTATAGGACTGTTTTGTAAGCACAGTTTACATATTTGTTGACTTAATATCATGTAGTGCTCACTGTATCACTTCCCCAATTATTTTGATACCATTCCACAAGCTTTCTGTCTGTCTGTAGCTGGTATACAATAGATTACGAAGATTTACTATTATCTTGATACTAAAATAAAATTGTTGTCTTAATTACAGTCAATAATCTTTTGATCTAAATTACTAAATCATTTACTTCTCAAAATAGTCTTCTATTCATTAAGCGGTTGCTTTATTAGTCTAGTATAATTATGTGACTGTTCTATTAGAATATTTGACTGCTCTATCAATTTTTAACGAATTGTGCAAATTGCAGACTTTCCTATGAGCTTTATCCGAAATTGTCACAGACATAAAAATGGCTGCTGTAGTGTGGGGACATTCATAAAATTTGTATGGGCGACTATGGGAAGAAAATTTTTGAATGGCAATATCTCAGCCAAGAAGGAAGATATCGAACTCTAGCTAGCAGGTATGGCTATAGGACATTACAATAAGTGTGTAAAAGCAATTTTTGGTTGATTTTCAAAGCAACGCTAGATTCCTGTTCTTTCAGCTAATTTATAACCATACCTTCTTGTTAGAGCTCGATACCTTCAGTCTTCACTGAGATATCACTGTTCAAAAATTTTCTTCCCACAGTCACCCATACAAATTTTACAAATGTCCCCACACTACTGTGACAGCGGCCATTTTATGTCTGACGTAATTTCAGATAAGGCTCATTGTTAAAGCTTCATAATAATGACAGTGCAATTTCCAACTCCTACACGTGCCAAAATTATACTAGCATAATCACCACACCCCTAACAATGAATCAAAGAAAACCATAAGTTACATATAAATAATTAATCAAACTTAATTATGCCCATTTTATCAGAGATTTATGTGTAAATTATTGATAGATAACATCGTGGATGGCAATGGGAGTGATATCACTGATAGCTATCATATCTTGGAGTCGTGTGTTCTCTTGGGCTTCCAGGGAGTACTGCAGTTGGACACCTCAACAACCTTCAGCTCATCCTCTGCAAGTTAGACCACAACAGTCATATTATCGCCTGCAAAATGATGATTACGATGATGATAACAAACCAGATGACTATGTTACAAATGAACAATTTAACAGCTGAACAAATTTGTGACAAATGGGTGACTGTTATGCTACAGTATAGATAGTTAATGCATTTGATTGAACTGATTTACACAGCTTAATACACTGCATATATCATTAAATTTCCTAGGAATATCTTTAGTGATGAACTTTTCAGGTAACATTATTTATTGCAAAACTGAAATGGGGCTCTTGACATCCCAATTTTAAAAGTATAGATAGTTGTTACTAAAATAATACTTAAACTGCACTAAAGAAGTTTGAAACAAAGTGATGAATAGCAGACAGACGTACCCTTTGCCCAAATCAAGAAGTGCTTTCCAATGTTATGCTCTGCCGTTGATCTATATTGCTGCATTTAGCTAATTGGTGTTTAAGCCATAACAGCATGGAGGAAGGAGACATGAGATGAAGAGTAAAGAGGTGTAAACCAATGACGGACAGCCATTACGGAGTTAAGCATAATGTATATTTTCAATAAACAAAAATGACTTTTCAACCTTTTATTGGACAACAAAAATGTGTGAATCAACTTTGTTTTCTTATAGGGTGAACAAAGCTCAAGGTTAAACATGAAGGCAACAAGCCATTTTTGATTTTGAACATTAGGCTATTGCATGTCGCATTACTTAGGTCAGAAAAAAAGTAATTCATGCAGTGCTTAAACAGTACTGCCTGCATGGTGTTTTCAAGGTTGCACCAAATATTATTAATCTATAATATTATTGATTAAATACCAAGCCAGAGCTGATACAACTCAGAAAAATAGATATGTATCCTAAATGATTATTCTTCACAGCATAGTTTAAGCACAGGTTGCAGGAGGTGTAGTACTCATGATCACTAGCAGAAGTAAAATTTGTCTACAACACTGAGACCTCTCCCCCAAACAGGTTGAACAAGTCTAACAAGGTTTGTGGTACCAGATTTAATTAAAGTTGTTTTGGTGCTTAGTGGTATATAGTATTGAATTTGTTGCTTGTACTGGACCAGGTTCTTGTTTCCCGAAATGGGTCAGGGCTTGTAGCATGTCCCCATTATATATCCAGTCGTAAAGAAATTCCTTGACAAGAGCTGTAATACGTTAAACCATAGATATGCTAGACTTTACAACGGGATTGGAAATGGAAGTAACTCATGTGACGTCTCTGTACAAATTCCCAATGTGACGTAACGAGCTCAAAAAACATCCGTGTTTCGCTTGCGCTAGTTAGTTGGTCGCCATACCGTAGTTACGAGCGCGATATTATTTTTAATGGCTTTATCTGCCAACTATTAGTAATTTGTCGGCTTTTAACTTGACGAATTGGTTAACCTAGCCTTGCACACAATAACAGGAATGCAACCACAAGAGGCTGTTGTTTGCAATAACGTTGTGCCTAGCCTGAGTCACGGCACCGTGACTGGACATTTTGCTGCTAAAGTTACGGCGCAGTCACCCAGAATTCACACACTAGTTGTATGAAGGTAAGTTCATAGTGTTATAAGCTGACAGAAAATGTTCATAGTGTTATACTCATTGTACATATCTAGACTCTAATTATTTCAAAGATTTTTGTGCAGTTTATGATTGTGAATATATCCAATCCTATCCCTACCCATGACATAATATTACAAGGGGAACATGGGAAAATAGATGGTTTTGAGTTCCGTCTGCATTAAAATCGAGATACTGTAATAGAGTAGCCACTACGTACTTTAAGAGTAGTATAATTATAAAACACTATACTTGATCATTCATCTACAAAGAGTATCTAACTAGGATCTAGATTATAGTAGAGTTGGGAGAATCGGTATTTTGGTTGTTTAAACTGATAAACAGAAGCACCTGTACACCTCACACCAGCAGTGCCTATTGCTTGTACTTTAGACCTTATAGCTACTACATTCTGTTTTCTAGCTCAGTACTGTATATACGTATATGAATTTCAATAAAACAACTTTAAGTTGAAGTGCCAACACATTCAATCTCAAAAGCTTATTTCTTCAAAATGTCCATTGGAGAGATAATTCCAGACCCCACTAGAAATCTTATGCTCTGCATTTGCAGAGTGAATCACATGCATTGTGCGGTTACTTCTACCAGTGTGCTCTTTCTTTTGCAAATATTCCAGATCCACCCCTGCTGCCATCATATTACTAGCGTGGATTAGCCCTCCATATGTATATTATGTAAATTAACTATACTACTGTACTATTGTATATATTATTAATTGGTGGAAGGCACAATAAAAACATGGAATTGCTGTAATCATACAGCTATGAAATGGGCTGTAGTAGCATGCATGAGATCCAATATGGAATGATCATTTGTGACCGGATTTGTGAAAAGGGGTACGTGGTGTTCCACACACATCCAATTCTATGAACTTGGAAGACCATAACTCAGTGTGCAAGTAATATATAAACCTGAAAATTTCTCCATCCATTAAGCTATGTTGGTACGCACTGCTGACCAAATTTCAAGTCATTACCTTTTTTTCAATCTGAAGTTATGGATTGTCAAAGTTGGTAAACTGGATGTGTGTGGAAGACCCCTTTTCGCAAATCCGGTCACATTTTAGTGCCATGATTCATATATAACTAAGAATCGTATCCAAGTTTTGAAATTGAAAGAGCATGTAATTATAACTGGACTAGATCATACCAAAGGGTTGCAGAGAAGGTAAACCATTCTCTGAAGGGTAATGAAAAGAAAGTTACAGTTGAAATGTTTGCAAACTTGCCAAACTATATAGCAAAAGAAATGCAAGACATCCTAGACTCTTTTATGCCCTTGCAACTTTTTGCTTCTATTCAGGACTTGGCAGAATTAACAGACAAACAGAAGAAGTAATTGACATCTAAATGGTACATAACACCAAACTTGGTTCAGGACAAAAATCGGTCCGGCCAGACCAGTTTTGGTCAAAACTGGTCTGGCCGGACCATTCTTGGCATCCAAAACTGGTCCGGCCCAACCAAAATCAGTCCGGGTCAAACCAGGGGTTGCCAAACCAGTTTTCAGGTCTGGTGTGAGTTTTGGGATGTAGTTCACCAAACTACATGCAGTATATAGCTAGCTATCAGTTTTGTTCACCAAACTGGTCCAAACAAAGCAGGCTTACCCGAGAGCTTATAGCTAGCTACCACTGGATGCATACGGGTTTGGCCTGCGGGTAGGTGCTTAGCCAGATTATAGCTAAGCTCTTTTGGTTTCAGATTTGGCATATATATATATATATCCAAGGAGAAATAGGTAAACGGAATTATTCAAAATTGGCATGATTATTCCCATAAGGAAAAGTGTATTTAAGTATGGATCATAGAAATAAAAAAGCTCTGAAAGAATGGAGATTGCCTACACCTGCACATTTAATTCCAACTTCGATCATTATACAGCCTGTCAATATAGTATATATAGCCACAACTGGAGTAGGAATTAAGTGTCCTTTAGTAAATGCATAGCTGAGGTTGTAAATGGTCTCCTTTTTCAATGGCTTTTATTTCTATGTCCCTATACTCGTAGCCTAGTTGTCATGAAGGAAGGTTATGATGATGTTTTATGGCAGGAGAATATATATGTGTGATAGCTACCTATTCCATACTATACAGTACTACTGTACTTTAAAATAATTAGTACTGTACCAACTCACCCTGTTTGTTTTATTGCATGATAATTGATCATGGTTTTAAAGTGTGGATTAATAGCCCTCAGAACATTATTCATGCATCATTATGCTTTACTATGTTAGAATATATGATTGTGGGTTTTATCGGTTGACTGTATGATCACTTTAGTAAAAGGAACCGCTCAAGCCAGACAATATCTTAAGAACACGGCTTTGTTACCCAACCGATTCAAAGATACGATTGTGATATACTTTTTTTACTTATATATTTAGCAACACACAGCAGTAATAGTTTCTTAGTCAAGCTGAGAGTAGTCACAAAATTATGACAAGTTGACTGTTTTATGATGAATGGTTACTAAATGATTGTTTGGGCAATGCATTGATGCATATTTCTATATGCATGACATGTTGAGCATTGTGTTATATAGTACTAAGTACATTATCAGGAGCTTATGAGCCACCGAAGGCAGCGAAGGAGTGTGAAACTGAGTTCCATGACAATCCAATTACATCACTGTGTTTGTTTTACGTCACGTACAAATGGCACTCCAGCTGCACGAAGTAGAGATGAGTTCGCCAGAAGAGAAAGAACTCAAGAAAGACTCAGCCAACTTTACCATCGCCATGTGTCACTGGTCATGTGCAATTTTGTATACAGCTTCAAATAAATGGGATTTTACTTTCCTTATATGGAAAGTAATCAGTGATTGATTTGGATTATGATGGCACCTGGCAGGCAGTGTAAGTTTCATGCTCTTTCAGCTGTTCATATGCTCCTGACAATTCTTATACAATAGCAAAGTTAGTAGCCTTAATGTAGTGCAAAAAAGTAAAAATGAAACTCAAGCAGCAAAAATCTTCATGTGGACCAGGCTAAATCATCTACAAATGTTTTACAAATATGACCTCAAGTGATCGGGACCAAGCTCCACAAATCACCATTGGACTTGAGCAGGCAAGATTTACTCGCAAAGAATGGTGATCAAAGAACATTATTATACGCAGCAAAGTAGTAATATAGTCTCTTTATGAATAAGACAAGTTTTTTACTTCATAGGATATCACTGCAGCAGATACATGTAACTAAAAGCTTCCTATCACAGTTCTGTCGATCACCAGCAGTATTCTAATAATGCTGCACTGAAAAGGAAAGCATGATGAAAAAGTACCAAATGATAGCTAATGAGTGTTTGTTTAAGCCGCTAGAATTTCTCCTCAGAAAAAAAAGAAGCATGGAAAGAATAAGGAGTACAGCAAGTCAGAATTCAGAAATTGAGACCTGGTACAATGATGGTAACCGGTGCAGAGGATTATTGTCATCATTTAACATTACAACAGGGATGTAGGTTGCTGAATTTTGATGACAGAAGTGAAATTTCATGCAAAAATGTTAAGACTTGTATAGCTACTAAACTAAAAAATTAAATTAGTGTAAGGTCTAGGCTGCTCCCCATGGAAATTTTGAAAGCTAACATTGTGAGATTGATTTTGGCTGAAATTTGCTGAGTTCAACACTGGAAGTATGAAAGGTAATAGTAGCTATATACTGAGCTACAAAACCGAATTAGTTAGTTTAGTTTCCTCAATAATTTTGAGATTGAATCATTTGGTAGCGATTTTGAATAAAATTTATAAATGTAAAATTTGTTAAATATGTTGTGAAAATCAATGCTGGAAGTATCAACGTTGAAACCGGGTCACTACTGCTGACCCGGATGACCCACTGACCCGGATAGCAATCCGGGTCAGACCCGGATGTGACCCGGATTAATTAAAGCCGAGACGTGTTTCGGCTAGTCTCGGGCGAGCGAACGAGTCTACATTTTGAGCGTTCGATTCGTGTTGAGTAAATATTGCAACTTCAGCCTAGCTGTAGGTTGAAGACCAAAGAAAAAAAAAAAAAAAAGGTCTTCACCTATTGACAATAGCTACCCCATCACCATAGATACCCTCAGTTTCGTGCTACATACTGCACTTACTAACAAATAGGCGTGGCTGAGCATATGTTGGTAATGCGATAAGTGGGCGTGGCTCACGAAAGAGCTACGCGATAGCGTTTATAAGTTCCACGTCGTCAAACGAACAATTTCGTTTCTCACGTGATCCAATCCGGGTCAGACCCGGATAAATTGTAAACCGGGTCAGACCCGGATGACCCGGAGAAAATGTGACCCGGATGACCCGACCCGGTTTCAACGCTGGGAAGTATGAATACTAATGAAGTCTATAAGGAAATTTCAAAAAATTGACCTTTTGAGAATGATTCTGGTGGTAATTTTGATTGCCATTCATGAGAAAGATGAATACTATTCTTTGCAGCACCTACACCTAGAGATTGTAGCTAGCTAACTCTTTACAAGTGCTGCAACCCAATTATGATTTACACAAATAAGCCAAAGGTAGGAACGTTTTTTATCCAGCCACATTTTCCGGTTCCAAAAACTAGGTAAATGTGGTAAAATGTCACTACTAGTTGGTACTTGCTCTGTATGTACACTATATAGACTCACTACAATCTTCTTCACTGTTTTGCTGCTTTCATATCAACTGATTCATCCCCAATTACTTCCTTGATAGACACGTGCAGTAGAAGGAGTAGATGATATATAAATTAGATTGAATAATTGCAAACTAATTAAACCACCACATGTTCTAATTAATGCACACCTCACGAAATGAAGCTATTGAGGATTGTGGAATTAGGAGATCAAATGGCTGGAGAATCACGTTACAACAAGTAAGAATGTGTTACTATTAATTATGCAGTAACTAGTGTTTCATGGATGTTTTTTACTGAAGGATGCTAGCTACACTGCTAACATGGATAGCTAGCTACTAATGCACTTGTCAATTTCATTTTTATTTTATTTATTTATTAAGGCTTTACAGTAGAAGTGCTGAAGGTCTGTAGGACACCTGGTCCTACAGCCTGTTTAAAGTTGTTACAGAAAGTATATTTGAAAAGGTGGAGAATGGAGTCATGCCCCACCCCTGGGCGTCCCCACACCCCAAGTGGGGATTTGACATTGCTTCTTGTCCCCACCCCTGGGGCAATTGACAGTTGTCCAATTCACTAACTGATTTTTGGTAGTTGCATTCCTAAACAATAGAATCACACTCACTATATATAATTTTACTAGCTACAGGTGTATACCAGATTCATTACTAGTCGCATGCATGAAATATGTGCTTAGTCATCCTTGAGGTGTTGTCAAATCCCCTACTAGGGGGTGGGGACATAGTGGGAATTTGACAGTCGATTTTGTCCCAGTTGTGGGGAATTCGACACCACGATTTATAAAATCCCTGTATCCCTCCCCTCACCCCGGGCACAAGTACAAATTCAGTTACAAAAAAAAATATCGAAGTGCACTTCGTATACCCCGTATACCCTCAATTCGACCACTGATTTTGACATGAGAATGATATCAATATTGCTTGAAAGTGTGCACATTGAAAGGATGATATTCGTTCTAAAGCCCAATTCACTTAGCCACCGAGTAGCTCTAAGCTGTACAAGTGAATGCTCTTAAATCTATAAAAACTAGTAGTTATGTACTCATGTAAGGATCATTATCTGTATATTATTGAAGTGCTGGGGTCTTAGAATGGTTTGACATTCTTAATTGTAGTACTGATTTCTATTTGTTTGTGATCTCTAGCTGTTTCAAGTTTTAATTAAATTTTTATTACAGCTAAAACTATCATGTCTTTTCAGCATTTGACCACTCTCTAGAGTTAATGATCGAGTGTTCACAAATACTAGGTACTAAATTATTGCGATTGTGACATGTTTAATATCAATGTTTTTAAGTAACAGCAATGATACACAAAGTGCTGATATTAGTGTTCCTGACTAGTGACCTGTATCAAATTGCAACACCTACAGCCTTTATGGCATCATTCCATTTAAAAAAAAATTACTGTGAGGCTTTGAGCTGGGTCATGTGATCTCAATGAGTACTCAAGTAGATTTTTTACTATTCAAGTTAATTATAATTCGCGTAAAATTTTCCCTTTAGTAAGCACGTACTATGCAATTGCATGCGTTGGGTTTTACGTCACTTATTCTGCGTAAAATCTTTCCATTAAGTGCACAAAGGAGACATTGGCATAAAATCTTCCCTTTATAAACAAAGAAAACATCCATGTAAAATCTTTCCTTTATTAACAAAGGCAAGTTACCCCCATAATACGCCAAAGTGTGCAGAACCAGTATATGTATCAGGCCTAATAAGCTACCAGAAATTTAATTCAGAAGGTTGATATTGATGTTCAACGTGGCAATGCTGCTTCTGTAATGGCAACAATTCCATCATCACAAGATTGGGCAGAATTTGCCTCTCTACCCACTGTTTGAGCGTGAAGACCTTTTCTCATCTTTTATATTAAACAAAAAAATTCCATAATAATTTTTTTTTAAAGAATTTAAAAGAGGGTGTGTCTCCTTCGTACATGATCAAAAGATTGAGAGCAGTTGCCTTAAGGATCTGCACGAGAGAAGACTAAATAATAGCTACAGATATAGCTACTTTTTACAGATTGGTAGGGTTTTCCAGCTATATAATTTCAATGCCTTTATTGTTGTGGATCAAAGCATTTAACACGTTGGGTGAAAACAGCCTGTGCATGATCATGCCCTTTCAGAATCTATAGCTATGAGCTTTAACATAAGAATGGCCACTGCTGCAGTGTGGGGACATTCGTAGGCGACTATGGGAAGAAAATTTTTGAACGGAAATATCTCAGCCAAGAAGGAAGATATTGAACTCTAACTAGCAGGTATGGCTATAAGACATTACAGTAAGTGCGTAAAAGCGATTTTCGGTTGATTTTCAATACAATGCTAGGTTCCTATTCTTTCAGCTAATTTATAATCATACCTTCCGGTTAGAGCTCGATATCTTCCGTCTTAGCTGAGATATCGCCGTTCACAATTTTTCTTTCCATAGTCGCCCATACAAATTTTACGAACATTCCCACACTACAGCAGCCATTTTATGTTTGTGACGTAATTTCGGATATGGCTCATTCTATAAGACTGATCATGAGTACACACTCTACCTGTAGCTAGTAGACAGATGCTTGAGTATCATGAAGCAAGCCTAGGCCTTCACATACTATATTACTGCAGTACTATATGCAGTGCACACCAGCTGTAAAATTGTGTTGTCCATGTGCATGGACATGAACAGTAGTGTTAGTGCCATGCTGGAACAGCTCAACTGGTTACTCCTAGTGAAGAGAAGGAAGCAACAGAGGCTTAATTTGTTCTATCAAATAATGCATGGAGAAATTGGCTTATCTTTACCACAATACATTCATTTCACCACCAAACACACTAGACATCACCATCCGTTTCACTTAATTGTGCCACCAACAAATACCATCACCTACATGACAAGTTATTTTCCAAGAACTATCCGGGAATGGAATTCACTGCCACTGCAACTAATTGAACTGAACACTTTAGTTACATTTTCAAACTAGCACTTATAATTTGTAATTGTTTGGGCTTAATCAGCTTTGCTGTCTGCCCTTTTCCCCCAAATAATAATAATAATAATGAAAAATTTCAGAAACTAGCTAGGGGACAAAAAATTGTACATTTAATCAAGTAGAATAGGGATCGAAGTTGTGATTCTGAAAAAAACTGCATAAACAAGAAGTAATAGGGATGGTGATTCACAATACTGCTTAATACATCAATACAAACCAAGCAGCTTGATTTGTGTACATTGAATTTAAGATTCCTATTTCGGCTTTTTATTGAACAGTCGAAATAGGAATCTTAAATTCAATGTACACAAATCAAGCTGCTTGGTTTGTATGATGTATTAAGCAGTATTGTGAATCACCATCCCTATTACTTCTTGTTTTTTTCAGAATCACAACTTCGATCCCTATTCTACTTGTTTAAATTTACAAAGTTTTGCCCCCCTAGTAAATAATAGCAGGAGCTAAAGTATACCTTCAGAGGGATAGTCAGGAGATTTGGAAGTAAGTCTCACACAAATGTGTGGTCTGTACCCCTTAGCTGCTGACAGATTTAGAACATTAGAATTTACTGTACATGCTCCATTGTAGTCCTAGAGCAGTTTAACATCCTGACTTGTTTGACTCTTGTTTCTTTTGTTTTGTGTATACAAAATTATTCTTATGCTAGTTAAATTGATAGGCTTAATCTATAGAACAAGAAAGCTTACTTGTGCTTTATAAAACTTACAGCTATCATATTATACTTTGTTTGTGTTTGTTTAACATGTAGTTACATGTTTGCTTTATTTATTTATTTATTATTGCTTTATGCCAAGGGTCTGCTAGCAACTGGTGCTTGCAGCCCAAAACACAAATATATAGTAACTACTAATTTACAACTTAGCTAAAGTGTCTGAAAGTTTGATGTTGGTGGGAGATCATGACATTTGCTGCACAGACAAAGAAAATAGTAGGTACAGTGATTGTCATCTTTGAAGTGATCCACAAAATGATTCCACATAAATTTCTTCAGTTTAGTCTTGATGGTTGTAATAGATAAATTGGCATTAATTCAGTTTCCAAATATATGTGCTGTGACTTACTATATAGCTCAATCTATAGAACAAGACAGCTTACTAGTGCTGTATGTATGCATTGGCCACCTGCAATCACTACAATGTATGGCTATATAATTAAATTTTTATCTATGATAAAGGCCTCCAACATAATAGCTATATACTATTGTATATGACATACATACTACTAACAAAATAGCTGCCAGTGATATATGTACAGTATATAAAAGACTAAAACTAAAGTTTGTAATATACGTGAATGAAATATATTATTATTTTTGATGGCAAGGTATAGATATATCAAACTCTAGGTATGGACTTCAATTAATAATGTCAGATTGTGTAACTCAAAGTTTATCTATGTCATAAATTGTGCATGCTTATTGGTAAGAGCTTGATATCTTCAATCATACATCATTAATTTTTCAAATATAAATAATACAACTATGTGTTATGACTTTCATATGCTATAATTCTATAATTACAGCAGCAGATGTTGCATGTACAAAGCCATTAATTTTTTTTATAGACATAAACTCATTACTGAATATAATAGTTCATCAGATGAGCATACTGAGCCCATGGACCATGACCATAATACATATATATAGTATGGTATTGCTACTAGTATAATTATGTAGTAGCTCAGTGCATGTTCCAATACTCTTTGCACAGCATAGTTCATATACAAATACTGCCAAAGATCACAGGCCCCGTTTTGGGGTCATTTATAGATTTGTGATCCAGGTATAGGGAGTGTTTTTGAATTAGCTCTTTCAAGAGGCAGAGTTAATGTAGTATTGGAACACTATTTTTGCTGTGCTGGATGCTACATGATGTGGAGGAGTGCATAATTGTGTACATAATGATCAGATTTATTTAGTTCTTCTACAAACATCTAATGATTGCATCCAGCAATTGATTTGTACATATGATTGATTCTCTGACATTGACGTACATCAACTACTTACTCCATGATCGATATCAGATATTATGTAATCTGTATTTGTATAACAATTTTGATAATCAAGAACTTTTATACACAGCTATAAACAGTAAACACAGAGATATTACCATCGTAGTACGTCTTGTGACAACCTTTTTTGTGTATACATAATATGTATTCTGTCATATACCACAACAGATCAAGTACACCCCATTAATTTTTGGTCAGACATGTTGTACAGTTTATGGTGAATGAAATCAAAGTAGATATCACACAGTTGGATCAGGTAATTAGCTACTGTATTTGTGACCCAGTTTACCTTTTCAGTGGAAATTTATATGCCTTATATGGCGGCACTTAATACACGGTTGGCTGTAGAACTGAAACAAATACTGTAACTATTTGAGTAGCCTTTAATGATTTTGGTACTTGGAGACCTAAACTGGTATTCAAGTACTTGTAAAGATCATGTGACCCTGCTCACAGTGTTGTCATCATGAAATGACATCATGAATGCTGTAACATTTGACTGGTGTAACGTTTAATTTTACATTAATTTTCAGGAACACTAATAATAACAGCACTGTAATTCAGTGTGTGTATCATTGCTGTTACTTGAAAAAGTTGTAAACTGCATTTAGGTCCTAAACATTTTATACATTCACAACTGTATAATTCATTACTCATACATAAATTCTGTGCACTGGTCAGCATCCTGCCCCAGAGCCACATAAATTATTTGAATCATAATTTTTTAATAGTCAGAGTTACAACATTTTAATAAATATTCAGGTTTAAAGGAAGAAAATCCATCACTCCTGGAGGAGACTGAGTGTGGCACTCAACTAGGCATTGGGTGACCTGCAGTTCAAATCCTGGGGTTGGAGGGATTTTTTTCCCTTTCTTTGGTCTTTGGTCAATATTCTGTTTCACCTTATTAGCCAGGTGTACAGCTGTAGTTGTCTTTAAAGAGTCAAGTTTCTGTATATTAGGTTATAGAATAAGCAATCCAAAGGCTGTGGCACAAGCTGCTATCAGACCTTTAGTGCTGGTCACTGTAAAGCTTTAATAATAATATATAGCAGCTCTGTTATACCTATATAGAAAAGATATATTGCATATGCTATGCAGTTGTTTATTTATATTATTGTTCATCCACCTTCAGTTCAGTAGCCCTGCATCTTCGTATGTATGTACACTAAATAAGTTATCAGGTGATGAAAATGAAATATTAAAACTATACATGTTTATGTCATGATATGCATTTAACTGTGCATTTACCGATTTCTTAGAATTACTAATAATAATAACTCAATTACAGAATGTGTTATACAACAATAAAAATCAGTACTGTGCATCTGTACTTATTATGTATGATGCATGTGAATTCAACCACTTGTGATCTGTATGCATAATATATATGAATAATATGTACTAGTATAACGACATAAATCTTTACTATGTACACAATTGTTGTCAGGTGAAGTGACTGATAGTCATGCTATAGAATATATGTGAGTAATCAAGTACTAAGTTATGTCAGAGTCTGTGCGTGGTGTCATGCATGTATGCATACATGTGTATAGTGCTATTTATATGTACTGACTGTCACCATTAAATTTCTCGTCAAGTTTGGCATTATCATTAAGAAAACAAACAGTAAGAGTGTCCAACCTGTATCTGCCTATGAGAATTAAGACTGTAGAATATACAGGGTGCATATACTTGATAAAAAATATAGGGATAAATAGCTGAGACTACAAGAAATGTTGACAAATTGCTATCCTACATTGTGGGTTTTGCTTATAACTTTAATGTTAACTCACCTTGCAATGTTACTGTAACAACTGTAAGCTTAACCAGCTTTGTCAAATTGGCCTTGCAGCATTTGTGCTCCTAACTTAGTATGCACAACAAGTAGGAGTACATCCTGAAACATCACAAGGTTTGCAGCACTTATGCACTCGTTATATGAACAAATCTCTGATACTGTACACAGCTACACTATTATACACATTAATGTTTGGTCCAATGTCCAATTTTAAATAGAAGTAGTGTAACTAGCTAGAATCTTATAGTTTTCAGTAGTGTTACCTATGTGGCATAAAATTATTATAATGAATACACAACATGGTGTTCTTTAATACAGGTAGTAAGATGTTGCTGATATATTACCCTGCAGCTGTACATGTGCTACTTCTGCTCTCCTTCCAAAGTACCACAACTGGTAGAGTCTACACTGTGACACCTGATGATCACTACTATCCTAACACTACATGTCATCATTGTCATAACCTACAACACTACCTGCTCAATACCACCAAATACTTCACCTCAAACACTCAACTACTCTTCCTACCAGGAATACATCACCTTCATACTGATCTCATCATACAAAATCTTCACAACATTTCACTGATTGGAAATAATACCAATGGTACAACACCGGATGCAGTCATCCAGTGTGAATACAACTACACTACTTATGTAGGTGTCAGCATTCAATTTGTCAAGATCACAAACTTGACAATATCCAACTTAGTGATTCAGAACTGTGTTAATCAGTTTGTCTTACAACATGGTGGTTTAGAAGGTGCAGCAGTTTCGATCATAGAATGCAATACTGTTGTCATGTATCTTGTACACATCCATAAAATTTATTCCTGTTTTCCATTATATGCACTGATGACTGTCAACATTGTGGGGCAATCTCGCTTTAGCCACATCACATGTTATGGAATTTTACTGTATAGTTATGAAGCAAGTACAGAGACAACAGAGCTGCAAAATACTACATATACTTATAGTACTACCATCTCTATTGATCACTGCACAGTTTATATCGAAGATTTGTGTGACATGGTTAGTTTGATAAACACATATGTGACCAAAAAATCTTATGGCATAATGTTACACCTATCAAACATGATTATTAAAGAATTAATTTCAAGAAGTGTAGTGTTCCATTTTAATATTAACAGTGCAGCAACAATACGCATTACTAAATGTCAATTCGTTGGTTGCTCTTTTGAGACTGCTGTTGATTTTCATTTCAGTTACTTAAAAAGTGTAAATACAGCAATAGTACTATTTGTTAAGTGCCATTTCATAAATAACAAAGCAAGCAATGGAGTGTTGGTGAGGAGTAATGCTGAAATAAAATATTCAGCAGATCAAGTGTGGTTTCATATATATAATTGTCTTTTCTTATACAATGAAATCAATAATGTACTAATATCATTGGCAACCACAAATGTAAAATGTTCTACATGTATCTTTCGTAACAACAGTAATTCAAAATTGTTTCAGCTACATTTTACAAAAACCGGAATTATTTATTTAGAAAATGTCAACTTTTCTTATAACAATGCTAATGATAAGACAAATTTAATTGATTTATCTAACACAATTACTTTGATTGTGAGCAAACTAACTTTTCATGAGAATACCTTTGGAATTATAATTCATCTAGATGCATCCAGCACATTGTCATTACATGGGGAACTGCATTTTTCATGCAACAACGCAAACAGTATTATAGACTTTAGCTGTAATAAGTATAACCAGTTCATGATTTTGATAGGAGGTAATTTAACGTTCTATAATAATCATGTTTGCACAATTTTTAGGTTCAAACCAATGGCTTTTCCATGGTGTACTTTTCAATACTACAGATACAATACATCACTTTTTAAGCAAAACAATTCCTACTCAATTATATTTCATAATAATCACTACAACAATCACTGTACTAACAGTGTCCCTTTAATGGATTGTCACTGGTTACAAGATTCATTGTTTGCAGATACCATACCGATTGAGGTAAACAACAAATATGTAAAGTACATGAACAGTTCTGGAGTATATAACATGACCCAACAAAATTATTACCACAAAACAATTTGCTTGTGCCACAACGCAAATCAGCAGCCGGATTGCAGCACAAATGAATTAGGTTATCTATACTCTGGCCAAACAATAGATATGTACATTTTCATCAACAAACATTTCAACAAGTCCAAGGTAAAACTTGAGTTTGAATTTGATACTATGCAGTCTTACATATCACCTTGCATCATTGATGATAATCATCAGAAGTTGGAAGCTTCTGGAGCCATTTGCAATAGGGTAAGGTATACCGTTACATTTCCCACTGATACTTGGTGTGCAGTATTTTTGAAACTTATTGGAGACTCATATGATGATCTAAATATATTCTACATAAAGCAGCTTTCGTGTCCACCTGGATTTATTAAAGTAAATAAAATATGTGTGTGTCATCCAAAATTGGTACAGTTAGGTGTGCTAGCTTGCAACATTAATGATCAAACTATACTACATCCTGCTAATAGTTGGATATCTGCTACACCTACTAACAACCACTCCTACGTTTATCGCATTTCTCTGCAGTGTCCATTCCATTATTGTTTACCCTATCCATCCCACCTTAACTTGTCTACCCCTAACGACCAGTGTCTGTTTAACAGATCTGGTATATTGTGTGGAGAATGTCAACAAGGTCTCAGTGCTACATTTGTTTCCTCTCAATGTCAACACTGCTCTAGTTTTTACCTGTTTCACATTGTACCTATTGTAATAGAAAGTATTGTGTTGGTTTTATTACTCTTTCTCCTCAACCTTACAGTAACTAATGGAACTATCAATGCTTTCATATTGTATGTCAACATTATTGGTATAAACAGCTCTGTGTTGTTTCATAAATTCACTGAAACTTTAAATAATTTTGATTTGGGTATATTTCAAACATGTTTCTACAATGGTATGGATGATTATGCTAAGATGTGGTTACAGCTAGAGTTTCCTTTCTCCCTCATTTTCATTGCTACATCACTCATCATAACAAGTCGTTACTCCACTAAAATACAGAGGCTCACAGCACTTAGAGCACTACCAGTTCTTGCTACACTATTCCTATTGTCTTACAGTAAAATACTCCAGACAGTATCCATTGTCTTGTTCTCCTATTCCACCATCACTGAACTACCCAGTGAACAGTCTACATTAGTGTGGTCAGTAGATGCTAATGTGCCACTACTTGGAGTAAGATTTATCATCTTATTCATAACATGTCTCATCATATTCCTGATACAAGTACCCTTTACCATTATCTTGTTGTTTAGCAGACCACTCCAGAGATTCCATTACATCAACAAATTTAAGCCACTACTGGATGCTTATCAAGGACCATACAAAGACAATCACTATTACTGGCCTGGCTTACAGCTTGTGATAGGTGTTTTGTTCCTAGGAATATCAGCATTAGACAGAGACACAACTCTAGCAGCTGGTAGCATTATAGCTGCTGCAATGTGTGTAATTACTGGCATAGCACAACCCTTCAAAAACAGAATCCAAAACTGCCATGAGCTAGTCCTACTTCTAAACCTCCAAGTGTTACATATATTTGTACAGCACAACTACAATATAACTGCCATTACAGCTGTTATTGCTATGGCTGCAGTTCACTTCACTCTTATTGTGGTGTACCACATCATCACTTACATGTGTGGTGGAGTGATCAGGAAAAAGATACAACAAGGTGTGAACACAGTTATGGGATGGATCAACAACAGATCAACAGTACAAAGTTTTCAACTTGCTAACATTCCTGAAGTTGCTTTCAACTATCGTGAGTATCGAGAACCTTTGGTGGCAGCAGACTAATAGATATTTAAAGAATTTTTATCATTAAAATACATAGTAATTGCTATTTACATTGCTTCAAACATGATATGTTTAGCACAAAGATTGAGACTACACAATAATAACATACAAGCAATAGTTATATATTGCACATGTCACACTTATACTTGCATTTAATTATGCAGTGGGTATTGCATATTAATTTTAATGCTATTTATATTGTCTTGTCTTGACAAGCTGCTATAGTCTGAATCAGCACAGAGTGTGTGGGGTATAGTCCATAAGAAGCAGTTGCTAGATGTAGATGGTCAGAGTGTAAAGCCTCCAACCTGGTGGTCAAGCAAACAAGTGATGAGGGAGCAAAGCATTCAATTGTACATCATTAATATATAATGCATAATCTATTAAAAATGCCAATTGATCACATCTACACTGTAACTGGTTAGTAAAGGGTGTAATGATGTCTCCAGTGCCCCCTTCCCCCCTCACCAAATTTCCTTATTGAATCTCTTTACACACATACATACTGCATTAGTATGTGTACATGTGTAAGTGAAGTTGAAGAATGAGAATTTGCCCAAGTTCCAAAATATGCAAGTTGTCAAGTATAAAATAATTATATATCTAAAATATCTACATACATCTTGTGATTGCTTATGTAGCAAATTTATGTCCAAAATTAAAGCATCAATCAAATAATTATGAAATTAACATAATTTCACTTATTTCCTGGCAGCCCTGCATGATACCATGTCTTTAAAACAAACAACAACAATAATATAATAAAATTTACTTCATTAGTAAACGCACCATAAAACAACATGCACTAATTGGAATGTTGAAAGTATTAATATGCAACAAGATGGAGCATTGTATTATATTAATGCCGTACTTCTACAAGTCTTTTTTATTTGATCCTAACAGTGTGATGATCCATAGGAGTTCAATCATGGCTAAAAGTATAAGCCGCTTTTTAATATACAAAACTGCAGAATAACTGATAAACAAACATACAGTCCTGTTTATTATATGTTTGTGTTTCAGGTGTTGTTGATTTCAGGGCTCATAGGTTTCAAACTGTTGAATGAATTTTGAAATCAAAGTTTCATTGATTCTGTTTTATCAATTGCAGTGTACAACTCACTTCACATGTATGGCCAAATGATGTGGGTACAGTTATACACAGTACACAACCGTATTTTACACAACCTTTGTAACCACAAATACAAGAAAAGTTTGCAGTATGTGTATAAAAGGGCAGCAGGTCATCCATGCAGGTATACATATAGGTGTTGGAGAAATATAAAAAGAGGTGTAGTTATTTTTGTGCATTATACGTAATTGATAGCTGTATGAGGAGATACATATGTCAACGTAAGGTTATACATACTGTATGAATATAATATGTTGCGTTTATATATTTTACCTCAGCTCAGCAGACAATTTATAGCCAAATATGTGCTGGTGCAGTCAAATGTGCATGTTGCATAATAATTATATGCATATCATACTGTAGAATGTTTGTGATTTACTACATCGTGCTATTGTTGCTCTCCTTCCAAAGTACCACAACTGGCCATGGTAGTGTCTACATTGTGACACCTGATGATCACTACTATCCTAACACTACATATCATCATCGTCATAGCCTACAACACTACCTGCTCAATACCACCAAATACTTCACCTCTAACACTCAACTACTCTTCCTATCAGGACTACATCACCTTCATCACACAAAACATTCACAACATTTCACTGATTGGAAACTGTACATCTAATGACATATCACCTGATGTAGTCATACGGTGTGAATATAATGCTGTGGTTGTGGGTGTGACATTAATTAATATAACCAATTTGACAATATGGAATATAGCAGTTCAGTACTGTGTAAGTCAAATACATACTCGTAAGGTTCTTACCCAAGCCACTGAGACCTATGTAAATGGTGCAGTATTGCTTATCGCAATTTCCAAAAATGCTTTCTTGCATCAGTTGCATATCCAAAAAAACATGCTTGTCTCCCAAATTATGGACTGATAGCAGTCAACATTATGGGCAAGTCTCACTTCAGTTACATCACATGTCATGGAATGTATCTGTATTACAATGACACAAGTGAAGAGATAAACACTCCAGTTCTCTTAATCAATGATCACCACCAGAAATATGAAGATTATTGCATTGAAACTAAGTTTACCTACTGCAAAAATCTTATAAAGTGATAATGCACTTGTCTAATATGGTTATTCAAAAACAACAGATTCAACAATGCCATTGTGCCCTACAAATTGTTGGTACAGCAGTGGTATATGTGAACAACTCACAGTTCATGAATAACCCTTGGACTATCGATACTCATTCTATATCAAAGAACAGTAATCACTTTAATAATGTAAGTGTTTGGTTTAATGATTGCGTGTTTAAAAATAGTACTGGTTGGGGTACAGTGTTGTCATTGACAGCATTAAATCCATATGATGTTACAATTATGTTCATCAATTGTCAGTTCTTAAACAATGAGTATGGTATAATAGAACTATCTGGTACAACAGCAAACTTTTCCAATTGCAGTTTTCAAGGCAATATTGATGGATTTGCAATCAGATGTATGAAGCAATGTATAATTACAATAGAAAATACCACTTTCTCTTCCAATAGATATGACAATTTTGATCTCATTATTAAGTTATTTGAAAGTCAACTACTTTTAATAGGTACAGTAATTTTTGATCACAATAATTTGACAATTGGTGGCAGCATTGTTTGCCTAGATCAAAGCATTGTTGTTGCAGCTGAAGGAGACATACATTTCACTAACAATATTGCATTGTTCATCATAGACTTTGGTGATGGCAACTTTCACTTCAGTGCTGTTGATAATATACCAAGACATAGCGACCCATTTGATAATGAATTTATTGCAATAGGGATAATACCAAATTACATTTTTTAGATAACAGATTTGTGCAATATTTAGAATCATATCAGTGCCCTATCCACTATGCATTTTTCAATATGTTAGTGATCTGGAAAGCAACTATTCAGTTACCTTTCAAAACAACCCTTATTACAGTGAACTACTATGTTATAGGAACATACCTATCAAAGATTGTTGCTGGCTGTTTGTTAATATTTCAACATTTACAAATGTACCCCACTTGATGTAAATAAGAAATACATACAGTACATCAATGAGCCTGGTTCATATGATGAGTTGCCACAAACTGTTGGACAGAAAACACTTTGTCTTTGCAAAGTTGGGAAATTTCAACTTCAAGATTGTAATAATAATGAACTAGCTAGGCTATTATTATCCCAGACAAACGTTTAGCATGTACATTAATCAGAACACTAAGATATTTAACAGTTCTCAACTTCAGCGGACCATACGTACGAATGCACTCAGCAAATCCAACATTGTACACAGCAAAAAATACCATATTTCCGGCGGTTATATCGGTACAGGAAATGTCAAGGAAATTTTCTCTTTGAATTTCTGACACATTTCCTGTACTTGTACATATCACCTTTCCAAGTGATTTCCAGTTTTGCAGGAAATGCCACTTTCAAAAATGTCAAGGAATATTTTGTTCATATTTCTGGCACATTTCCTGCTCTAATACATGCCACCTTTCCAGGCAATTTCCACTCATGCAGGAAATGTCACATTTCCTGGAACTGGAAATGTCAAGGAAATTTTTTGGTTTACATTTCTGACACATTTCCTATACTTCTACATATCACTCTTCCATCTAATTTCCAGTTGTGCAGGAAATTCCACAACCATATTTTGTCAAGGAGCTCTTTGTTCACATTTCTGGAACATTTCCTGTACTAGTACATACCACCTGTCCAGGTGATTTCCAGTTATGCGGAAATTTCAAGGTAATTTGTTTACATTTCTGGTGCATTTTCTGTATTAGTACATATCACCTGTTACGGTAGTTTGCAGTTAGGCATGTAATATAAGTTTGACACATGCCACTTTTACTGTCATTGATTTGAAGTTACTATGGAATTTTAAATTGATATGGTTACACTTCAGCTCAAATTACTGTAGAATTTTGCAATAATTTTATTTTTAGTTTGTACTATGCAGTTTAACTGGTAGCTAAAGGTAGAATTATTACATGAATATATCTGCATCCACTGAAAATTCTATCGCACACTTCACAGTTTTTGTTGTCTTGCAGAATATAGAAATTAACCCATGCACCAAACTTTAATCTAGTGATCAATATACCTATATATGTAATAACAAATTGTTACAGCTCAAAAAATGCTACATGCTGTTTGATATAATAGGTTTGCCACAATTTGTAAGTGCTAGTAATGGTTAAACAAACAAATGGGTGGCTTTCCAGACACTCTCTATTGAGCCCCATTGGTAACCATGGCACAAAACAGAAAACAAGCAACCTTTGCATAATTATGTCACTTTGTATTATGAATTACACAGGATCACCATAAGATTAAACAATATTATAGGCTGTTATGTGTCATCTCACAATAAGCAAAAAATCATTTTATCGATGAGCTGGAACAATTTTCTATACACAGCGAACTGGGAAACTCATCTCCAAAACATTTTCTACAGTACCTGTTGGAACTTCAGCACACACCTTTCTACTCTTACCAGAGGAGTACCACTATAACCAGGTCAACACATAATTATGTATACGAAACCAATGAAGCTACCATCCAGTAGCCACTACTGCTACTGGATCATAGCAGTAGTGGCTAGGATCCAATTTGCCACTACAACTACAATAAAATTTCTGGGATAAATTTATAAAATTCACACCAGCATACGTATATGTAGCTAACTCAACTCAGATATTTTACTATCAGCAGCCACAAACTATAGGGTGGTCCGTTGAGAGACTATTGACAATGAGTCAATGAAGGGGACTGAACACCATTATAATTAGGAGCTATATTGGCTACAAGAAATATATGTCTATTTAAGGTAGTATTCCCACACACTTTATCGTAGAAAAACGACTCTACATAATGCATGAGTTTGACACCACATCAAATGGGGTTGACATTGTGATGTGTGCTTTTGCTTTACATCTGATGCATAATTACTTACATAGAATGCACTTAAAAGATTTTGGTGTAGCTATTTGTCACTTTCCAGTTTGGCTCAGTGGGAATTGCACATGCATGCTGTGTAGCCAAAGCTGATCATACATGCAAAATTCTGTATCGAATTCAGGGGCAGATCCAGGGGGGTTCAAAGGGTTCCATGGAACCCCCCTTTTGAAAGAAGAGCCTCTCTTACTCGAGATACTCTAATAGAGAAGTCACAGTAGTCTTTTGAGGAGCAGTGTAGCAAGCTATATGTATATAAGGAAATGTAGTTGGTGAGGGCATCTATGGTGAGGGGCAGCTATATATTGTCAGCAGGTAATGACCTTTTTTTTATCTTCAACTTACAGCTAGACTGAAGTTGCAATTTAAAGTGGAACCCCCCCTTTTAAAAGCCTGGATCCTGCCCTGTAATTATATAATCAACTCCTTCATGTATTACAGTAGCTACTACGTGTTTCAGCATGTCTCGGGCACTGAGCCAGATTGCCAGTTGCTCACCGCACTAATCACCTGTGGGCACTGAAACCATCTCTGCCTCTGGATCCAGATTGCACTACTTGTCCTGATCAATTAAATTGATCAAATCTGATAAGTGTGAACCAAAGTGTAACCAAACAAGACTACCAAGCAGGGCTGGCTCTGGCAAAATAGGGGCAGGTGGGCCACCACAGTTGAGGGCATAGCAGTTGTAGCATATTTTCAAGGGGGTCTGGGGGCAGCCCCCCACTCCACCAGGAAAATTTTTAAAATCATCACTCAAGCCTGAGATGCAGCAATCTGAAAGCATTTTTAACGTAATTTAGTTGGGTGCTGACAGTTGCATGCCGCTCAAAAGAATCTTTGAAGTAAGTCTGAGTGTACTGAAGGGCTGAAATAATATCAAGTAGCAAACTCTTACGTGCAATTGTATGGCTTCTCGTATGTTAGTCTGTGCACTAGAGTTTAAAACCATAGATTATAGCCCTCTATATAATCTATGGTATAGCTACGTATAATATTTAGCTAGCTGTACATAATATGAGGGAAGATACTCTCTTTCTCTTCTAGAGTAAAAGGTTGGGTGGGTCGCAAAGAGCAAGAATTTTAACCGATCGATTTTAACCTAAGCGCGCAACTTAATAGTTTTTTCTGACAAAAGTTGAGGCGTTTGTTATGCTGCGCGGGAACATTAAAAATGGCGACGTTGGCAGGTGCTGGCAGAAAGTTGGAGAGAATCGAAGCGTTCTTCTGTGGCATAGAGAAAGAGAAGATTCCGCAAGCAAGTAGTGAAATAAAAGAATGCCAGTGAAGCGGCCGTCTCGACTCGAGGGGTTCTGGACTCAAGTCACTACTCGCACATCACCCACCTACCATAACAACTGTAATTCCATATGGGTATGTGAAAAGGAATGGTATTATTGCCACTGCTTCTAATGTGAGGAAACAAACAAGCTCTTCTTACTACAACTCGGTGCAGGAAAACAAGGTAGGCATCATTTAGAGTCGCCTAGTCCAGTACACAAATATTTATTATATCCAGGTTATCAAAATCGCACTCATCAATAGAGTAGTATGTCTGGAGATAAATATAGTGTTACTCGTCAGCAGAATGTATCACCAGATATATTAAGAGAATGGTAGCTTTGCCAAGATGGTGAACATCATTAAGACTATAGCACCTGTTGAAAACGTCCATCGGACCTCAGGATGCCAACCTACAATTGAGTTTGAGCTGTTACTGAATGTCGTTGATGTGTCACCTGGTCTGTAGGTGAGGTTCTCTTTTGTGATTACAAGTCTTGTTTGTAATTATGTATTTGTTTGTAATATGTGTTTATTCTGTGGTGTATCATTAAACAAGGCCACAAACAGACATCCTGTTCAAAATATGTGTAACCTTATATCCTACATTGCTCATATCTTGCCTACAGTAATTGTGACCTTGAGTAGTATGTATGCATTCCCAGGTGCATTTGGATTGAACATAATACCACACAGTACTTTACCATTATTTGTAACTTGATTTTAGAAAGCGGATCCAAATTATACACCAGGGGAAATTGAACGACCACCTCTAGTGGGTAGCTACAATATCAAACTATCCGGTGATTTTGATGCTCAAATCTGGTTTCTTGAGGTTATGTTTTCTGGGTGCCCTGTCAGGCTCTAGTCACATTTTCTGGCTTTGACACGAGGACCTTGCTTCATGAGAATCAGTGGTGGATGGCCTTCAACAGCCAGCCAAAGATTTTGGTATTGATTCTGCTGTATTTCAGCCACTTAAGGAGCTAGTTTTCAAGAATAGCTGCCAACCTGCTACTAATAGGCCTAATGTATTTTGTGGAGTGGACTCACACTAAGTTAGAAACAGCTTCTTAACAATTATCCAGGAATTTCCTAGTTCTTGTACCACTGTAGACACTAATGTCAAGCTAAAACTACTGAAGCTGCTCTTCCTACAAAGTCACAAATATCGCACGTGCACTAATTTATTAGAATATTTACAAGACGTTATAATAGTGCATAAATAGTTAGATATAGGCTACACATAGCCTTTTCTACACAGTCTATATAGTGACAACATATTTTTAGATGTAAACTAACTTAGCAGGCAGCATTAAGCGGATAGCGCAATACTAACAACATCGCTAAGTATTTACTTCTGGTCATTCACAGTAGCCTATCCACTAGTACTAGGCAGTAAAGCAGCAAAGGAATTAATCCTACGCAACTACAATAGCCTCCACCACTGCTAGTATGCACAAGTACACATGTTTTGTAAACATTCTATTAAATTAGTGCATTCGCAAACTCTGTAACTTTGTAGGAAGAGCAGCTTCAACAGTTTTAGCTTGATAATGGTGTTTCCAGTGGTACAGGAGCTAGATAATGCCTGGATAACTGTTAAGAAGCTGTTTAGTTCAGTGCATGAGTCCAGTCTGCGAGTCCAGTCTGCGAAATACATTAGGTCCTACTATTAATGTGTTTTCTATGCATAGTATTACAGAGCTTATGATAAGAATTCTCTGTTGTCCTGCCACAATGTCCTGACAAACCAAAATCGGCCGGACAATTGCCAAAATTGACTGGACATGAGATGAATGCCCAACATGTCTACTGTAGCATAGCAAATAAACATTATAGTGGTAAGACATCACATGCCTTACTGCAGCTGTTATGTGGTTAAAGTACACCAGTGGGTTGGCAATGGTACATTTATGGTCACTCCCTTGGGTTGTAAGAATGTATACTATCTCCTGGCAACCAAGTGAATGTTATTGTTGATAGCATGCCAGCTCAGCCCTTAGGCTCCTTCTTTATGCTTTGATGGGACACTGTGTCCGGACAAATTGCATTATGGTCAGACATCTATGCAATTTGACCGGATTTTGTCCGGTGTCTGGACGTTATCATAAGCTCTGGTATTAATGTGTTCAGTTTTTCATATTTGTTGGCCCTGACCACAAACATTTTTCGTATGGTTACACTGGATCTGTTTTCAGTAATCTTGCATCGTTCAACTTTCTTAAATGTCCAAGAAAAATAGTTATATTGTAGTGTAGGTTGCATTTTTTTGTTAATGTGTATTATACCGTGCATCAGTTACATTATACAATTTGCAGAACCTTCAATAAAGTGGAGCAGCTGTAATATGCCGAACTTAAGGGCAAGGTGGAAATAGCTATCAATCAAGAAGATATTAAGTGACATCGATACACCAAGAGAGCAGAGAGACATCTAGCAAGGAGTGACACGATGGGCTAATGAAAGTTAAAACTCAAGCTTAAGGAGTAAACATGCTGATATGATGATAAAGATGGTAGTCAATTAAACAGGTTCAGCCCAGGTGATCACACTTTGTCCCAAGCAAAAGAAATTTCGTGATGGGTCACAAAATCTGATATATGGTACTGTACTATGTGACTAACTTGTAGCTATACTATACCCTTGTAACTGTGTACATGTATATAATGTAATACCATGTAGATATTATTGTTTACAGTTTTTACCACATGTATAAGTTTCATTGATACTGTACAAGAAATGTGTTTGAAATTTCATTAATACTGTATAGAAGAAATCTGTTGGAAATGTCATAGATATTGTATAAGGGAAATCTGTAGGAAATTTCATAGATATGGTATAGGGGAAATCTATAGGAAATTTCATAGATATTGTATAGAGGAAATCTACAGGAAATTTCATAGATATTGTATAGGGGAAATCTATAGGAAATTCCATAGATATTGTATAGAGGAAATGTATTGGAAATTTCATAAATACCTTATAGAAGAAATCTGCAGGAAATTTCATATGTCCAGTGCAGGAAATCTGTAGGAAATTGTGCCCTATCATGTAGTAGGAAATGTACAGGAAATTTGCAAATTTCCTGTACATTTCCATCTCCCGGATATGTGCTGGAAATGTCACCTGTCCTGTAAATTTCCTGCACATATCCTGCTACAGGAAATGCCACATTTTTTCCTGTGGTAGTTGTTTCATGACCCAATAGCAAACAGTTGTATGTATCACCATGTACTATAAACAGCACCAAAACTATATCGTTTCAACTAACTGACAACAACTGCAAGTGGAATAATAACATTTCCTAGTGATACTTGGTGTGCAATATTTCCAAAAGTTCATAATGATGACGATCTTTATATTAATAGTTTTATGCTAGAAAACTTCCTTGTCCACCTAGCTTCATTGAAATAAATAGAAATGTGTTTGCTATCCAAAACTTAGAGCATCTAGCTGCAATATTGATGATAAAACAATAGTACGTCCAAGAAATAGTTGGATGTCAGCAAGAATTCATAATGACTCTTATTTTTATCATGTTTCTCTGAAGTGTCCATTTCAATACTGTATGTCTCATCCATCAGATCTGAACTTCTCTACTCCCAGCTCACAGTGTATTTATAACAGATCTGGTGTTTTATGTGGAGAATGTCAGCAAGGTCTCAGTACTATATTTGCTTCCCCACAATGTCAACAGTGTCCCAATGCCTACTTAATTCTCATTGTTCCCATTGCAATAGCAGGTCTTGTGTTGGTTTTATTACTTTTTGTCCTTAATCTCACAGTAACTGATGGAAATATTAATGCCTTTATCTTGTATTTTAATGTGACAGGTGTTAATACTTCAGTGTTGTTTGATAAATTCACACCAGCTTACCAGGGGCGGATCTAGGATTTATAAGGGGGGGGGGGGGGGGGGGGCTAACTCAAGGTACTAATCTCTTGGGTAGAGGGAACTAGGGGGTCTGGGGGCATGCCCCCCCCCAGGAAAATTTTTGAAAAATAGATGCTAAAATACTGCAATTTGGAGACATTTCCACATAAAATTCATATCTAGATAATTTATATACTGCCTTTAAATTATAGGTATGGCTCTGAAGCATTTTGCTAATGGAAAAGTTTGGGTAGGTACAGACAACCAAGTACATGATGTACCCCTCTCACAATTGCACAACACTGAATAGGTGCTTGTTAGAATAATAATGTTGAAAATGGAAAATTTTGAAATTTGAACAATACAAGATTGAATCTGAGAGCATTTTCAATGGAAATTGTGTACCTGAATTAAGTATTACCATACATATTAACTACACAAGTAGATGCATGAATGAAGCCCTTTAAACAGACTAATGCACTTCATTGTATGTATAAGTGCAGGCAGATTTGGAAAAATTCCATAACAGAACCAACTACATGTTTCCAGTGAATGTTCTATTAGAGTAGTTAGCTGACTGCTCTATTAGAGTATCTCAATCTTGTACACCTCCAATGCTGATCCGGGTCCTTGTTGCATAAACTTTAGCATAAATCCACTGATAATACCTTGGAAAGATGTTTATAAGGTGGTTTTATGAGTATTTGTATTATTAGTGATCATATAATTATGCTAAGACAAAATTTCATTATAATACTCAGCATATTGATCAAGTAAAGCCTAAATATGAAGGGGGGGCTTCAGCCCCCAAAGCCCCACCCTGGATCCGCCCCTGCTTACACCTTTACATCACTAGCTAATCTTGATTTGGGTATTCCATCATGTTTCTACAATGGTATGGATGATTATGCTAATATGTGGTTACAGCTAGAGTTTCCTTTCTACCTCATCTTCATTGCTACATCACTCATCATAACAAGTCGTTACTCCACTAAAATACAGAGGCTCACTGCACGTAGAGCATTACCAGTACTTGCTACACTATTCCTATTGTCCTATACTAAAATACTCCACACAGTATCCATTGTCTTGTTCTCCTATTCCACCATCACTCAACTACCCAGTGAACAGTCTACATTGGTGTGGTCAGTAGATGCTAATGTGCCACTACTTGGAGTAAGATTTATCATCTTATTCATAACATGTCTCATCATATTCCTGATACAAGTACCCTTTACCATTATCTTGTTGTTTAACAGGCCACTCCAGAGATTCCATTACATCAACAAATTTAAGCCACTACTGGATGCTTATCATGGACCATACAAGGACAGATTTTATTACTGGACTGGTTTACAGCTTGTGATACGAGCAGTATTCCTTTGGATTTCTACACTTAATACAACTGCATATCTCAACGTGGCAAATTTAGTCATTGCAATAGTATGTGCGGTGACAGGCATGCTACACCCTATTAAGTGTAAATACCAGAACTACGACGAACAGCTCATTATTCTAAACCTCCAGATTTTATACTTGTTGGTGTTTCACCACACTAATCCAGTCATTGCCAATTTAGTAAGCATTACAACTGCAGTTCACTTCAATTATATGTGTGGTGGAGTGATCAGGAACAAGATACAACAAGGTGTGAACACAGTTGTGGGATGGATCAAGAACAGATCAACAGTACAAAATTTTCAACTTGCTAATGTTCCTGAGGTTACCTTTAACTATCGGGAGTATCGAGAGCCTTTGGTGGCAGAAAACTAATTACTAAAGATAATTACAACTGTAATTGCTGCATCACTTCAAACATATGAATGACAAAAAGTAACTGCGTACGCAAGGAAATTTTGACGTCAAAAAAATTTAACGAATTTGACGAATCAGTTTAATTCGTCAAATTTAAATTCGTCAAATGTTTATAAGCGCCCTTAAAAGTACAGGTTTTCTCTACAATTTCTTCATTTTCGTCAACATTTTATTCGTCAAATCTTGAAGTCTGAATTCGTCAAATTATTTTGATGTCAAAATTTCCTTGCGTACGGTAACATAATAAGCTATGTTAAGTACACCACATATATTTTACATGTATACATACAAAATATTGACTTGTGCATCAGTAATATTATTTTACACTAGGTTCAGTTACATGTGTAATTGGATCTATACAGAATATTACTTAATTATTTATTATACAGAAAACCGGGTTTGCATGGTTATCATTGTGTATTCAGATGTTCTAAGCTAGCTCATTCTCATGATAGGTAGGAGAGTTCTGAAGAACTGCTCTTGAAAAAGTCCGCAATTTCAGAAAAATCAAGGGTGGCTCCAGGAATTTGGTGACAGGTTTCCAAATTTTCTGTCGTATGATGTAAACTTGGCTCAACTTTCAATAAACTTTGATCTTAATTTCCGCCAAAATTTAATCCAGCCCAAAAGGTCTTTGGAGAGCTACTGTATTATAGCTTATACAGGGCCAGAGCCCACGGGTCAGGCATTGACTAGACCACTTTCAGATTGAAAGATCAAGATAGTTATAACTCTATAGAGCAATATACTCTAATACAACAGTCATTGCAATACTCTATTGAATAGACACGATTGTAATTACACTGCTTGGTATCTGCAGTATTTTAGCTCTACTGGTTTTTGCATTTTAATTAAAGAAAGGATAACTGCTGGCTATAGAGTGTAGTTTGACTGCTCTATTAGAGTGCAGAAACCACCAAAAGAATTACTATTTATGTAAAAAGTGTGGTTGGGTGACGAAATCACAGAGCTCAATGCATTGCAAAAATAATAACTGACCGCTTCTGTTTTCGCTGACAGGGTATAAGCGCTGACCGGTTATAAGCGCCCCAAACCACTAATAAATAAGCTCCCCTAACCGCTAATCAATAAGCGCTATACTCACAAGGGTAGCTAAGCGAAAGTCGAAGATTAAGTAGAAAGTATCTTTCGAGTGATGCGTAATCGTCACTACATGCAATGGTATGTACTAACAAAAGCTCCTAAGCATGATTTTCCATTATAAGATGTAGCTACTACACTAAGGTCACAAAAGGTCAAACCTTGAAGTGGCTCCACTTCTCACATTACTCACCACGCCACATCCTAGCTCCACACCCATGAAAATGGCCACCGTATAAAAATACCTTGAACTATACATTGTTTAATCACCAAAACTTTATAAAACTGTACTACATTTTTCAATCACCAGAACTCAATTGATCAAACAATACATAGCAAGTCACAGCAGTAGCATTACATGTACAGCACTGCATGGACAATAGACATACACATACATTGCTAGTATAGACATTGTTAAATATATACGTATACATTATTGATGATATGCATGTATCATGTACATAGTTATCTATACAATATAATAATTTAAAAGAATTGTTAGTGGACGCTTGGTTTAGTGGATTCTGTTGGCTTAATGGACTCCATTGGTGGTTGCTCCATTGAGGTGAACCCCATTAGATTGTGGTACTGCTTGCTGCATAGGGACCTTCGGTTGTGTAGATGAAGTGGACATTGGGCTTCTCTCAGCTAGTTCAGCCATTAGTGTAGGGACCTTGTGTTCCAACATCATGTAGTTCTGTGCTGGCAGTCCAAGACAAGCCCTGTGATTTGGGAAGTATTTGTCACATGACTCTGTACATGTCACCTGATACTTACATACCTGAAAATGTTTTCTAGGCACATTTTTTGTCTGAACAAAGCATTGACAACTGGTGTTCCTGATGGTACCATGGGAGCCTTCAACAAGTAACTCAACACAGACAATACTGGATGAAAACTCTCAAACTCTCCTCCCTCCACTTTCATACTGATACGCTCACACAGTTCAGAAATAATGATGAGATCCAATATGATTGGTGTGGCCAGCAATGAGTCCTGCGTAGAACAGTTAATCCTGTGTACTGTACAAATCTTTGTACTTACCTCGCAAGTGTTGTGCAGAACAATAGTGTTGTTTCCACCCATACAGATCTCTGAGGTATACTCATCCATTGCTCTCTTGCTGTCTCCAACACAAGGAACGTATTTAATAACCACCTGAAAATGGTAATAGTAAAGTGCCTTAAGTTTGTGTGTTACTTACAATGTGATCTGGTTTCTCTCCTTTTGCATAGAGAATTGAGTTAGACTCTACCATATCATCTACGACATTGCTCTTTGAAATCTGTTACAGAATTCACTTCAAAGCTAAAGCATAACATGCAGGAAACTTCCTACCTCCTTCGATCGGAATTGCTTAGGAGCTGACAGATTTTTTCCATCATTATTTCCGAGATGATTATATGAAGCAATTGAGGTTGGCTGTGATAAAGCAAGTAAATTCGTGTTTGGTTGCATTTTAAAAAATACCTTTATTCCAGCAGATACTAAGAAATCCACCAGGACAGATTTGACCTTTGTCTGGCCTGACTTAAAATCATCCCCACCAATAAACACTCCCTCTTTCTCTGCCAATTGCACCACTCCTGGTACAAACGTGTTTTGTGGTGACCCATTGATGTATGTGGTCTGGAAATGAACAATAAATGAAGCAGCATACATTTAGCAGTGAGAATGATGTACCTTTTCTAGGATGCTTGCTACAGCAAAAATGGTAGATGGTGACACTTCACTTTCATTGTCACGTATCGACTTCAACAAGTTGTCAGCAGTGTCATTCAGTCCAACAGAGACATCACAAAATCTCTCAGTGTTAGCAGTCCACAAGACTATCACCTAAAACAATAGGTAATGTTAAAGCTGCTCTATGCATTGCAGCTACTGTACTTTATCCAGCTTTTCCTTTGTCTTAAAATCTCTGATGTCAGCTCTAATCTGTTCCATCATTTCCCATTTTGTACCTAAGAAATGGAGACGATATCAAATATACAACAGCTTGACCACTAGTGTTGATGTGGTGTTAATGGATATGTAGTAATCACCTTTCAACACATTATCAGCACGATCAGATTGGTTAGCAGCAATGAAGTCAGGACAGTAGATTGAAGGTCTGGGTTTCATTTTCTTCATGTGTGGTGCTAGCTGATCCTGAAGGTTGGACTCCAGCACACAAGCATCCCACATAGCATCAGCCAAGTTCTTTGAACTGATATCCCAACCTATTGAATAGTGACAATAACAGTCATTTAAACTTTAATTTACAGCTTCTGTGGCTGTGTAGGATGCCACAGGTAGCACCAACACATCTGTTCTATTTATAGCAATCAATTATGTGGTTTTATGCATATTAATCATCATACCAAACACCATGTTCCTTACCGTCAATAACAATGTCGTTTGGGTTCACCATTGGTAACATCTCATTCATTGGAACAAACACATCTTCTCCATTACTGCCTGGACCAAGACACACTGTAGAAGCTTGTGTGATGGATCCAAAGTAGTTAGCTCTCTGTATAATAAGATGAGCAACATTAGAGAAACAGTATTGTGACAATATTGCCCTTTTACACAAAGTGACCTATTGACCTTTGGTGTGACAGCATGTAAACAATTGATTTACAGTGATCAAACTCTTTAACATATCAGTAAATACATCCTATTATATATACAATAGTTATAATTCTTACAGTTAGAAGTTTTTACACGTCGCATACACAATGTAAACTCACTGTGTAATGAATATCCTTAAAGGTCAAACTCAAGATTTACATGCTATTGACATTAGTTTGTACCATCATAGCTAAGACAATTCCCTTCACACGTTATTAAACTAATGAGAGACTACAACATAACGATAAGCCAACACGAAAGGACTAGTTCAAGCAATGACCTTTTGATGACGTCATTATAGCAACATACTACTGGTACGAAAATCACCTTGTCGCCGTGTTTAGTCCTCCAAGACAGGTTCATCTTGTTAGCCAGGATGGTCGCAGTCACAGTACTACCATTGTTACCTCCCCAGCCGACCAGCATGACCCCTAGACGAGGAGCGCTGGCCTTTGTTCGGAACACCATCTCGTGAGTAACAGGTTTGACGTGTACTCCAGTCGGCGTCCTCTCCACGCTAGTCGTCTGGTAGCTGTAGACGCTCTCTATGTAGTCCCCAGTTATTTTTGCTCCTGCGCTCTTGATTTGTTTACTGAAGGTCGCCGGCATTTTAAATCGATAGATCAATAGATGGGATAGCTGAGACTAAGATTTAAGTCAAAACTGTATTTGGAATAACTTTTAAGTTACAAAAGCGACAAAATCACCCTGAAAGTAACCTAGCCTCGGACTAGCGATAGAACTTGGCAAAAAGCTAGCAAAGGTCGCTAGTTTTGTTTATATACAACTTGAATTTACGGTTATTTCCGATTACTTAAGGCCATAGGTGTGTTCGTTATCCGGCATTGTTTATGTCACTAGTCATGCAGACCTTAAAGTGCGTACCATACGATGAATGGTCACGGGTTTTAGCTTGCTAAGCTTGCAGCATATGTAGGTATTTATAGATTGCATATAGCTTTGACCTGCAATTGATTGTAGCTATAGAATATTAAATTTTGCAAAGGTCAAGCTATAGCTATTTTATTTATATACAAACTTTCTATTTTAGGTCATATAGTTAGGTGTGTCCACTGTAAATCTGAACAGCCAGTTACAATGAAGGTTCATGGCAGCAGTTTTGTTTCCTTAAAATCTGCCAGAGTACAGACTACAGAGGAGTGTGTGATTGACAGAGTGATTATGAGGGTCTTCCAGTCATGACTTGCACTGGGAGTACATGCATGCAGCCATAGTTACAGGGGCGAAGAAATAGAGGGGGCAACTGCCCCCCCACTTTTTCAACAGTGGAGGGGCAGTGTCCCCTCACTTTTTCCAATGCCCATACAATTGCAAAAGTATAGCTAAAGCAACTACTGTAGTCATTAGCCAACTTACTTTACCTTGATTTACTGGGATTTGTACTAGCTAAAGGTTAGCTATGCATGAATGGAATACTGCATGAGTCAGTGCTGGGAATGCAGAAGATCGATATACTCTAAATTCTAATAGAGCAGTCGCCTAACTACTCTTCAGCGGAATCATATAGTCCTGCTATGCAATTAATTCAATATGTCTTCATTAACACATATATCTATACGTAATCAAGAGCACGAGCCTATTTGAAATGCCTTCAAATACTGGTGTATTTAATTGTACGGTATCTTAATGTCTTCGTAGTGGACATTTTTGGAATGCTGAAAGCTGCATTAGTCCAGTTACTCTCCACCTACGTAATAAGGGATAACGTCCGGTCAAAGTGAATTTATTTATTCCACTTCATAAACTTTCTATATCAGTTCAGTACTCCTAATGACATTCATTCTTTTAATATAGCTAGTGCCATCACAGGTTGACCTTTGGTGACCTTTGCAGCACTGAAAATTCATCTTTATCTTACTGGCCTCATGCATTATTTCAAACACGTTCCCAAGTGTAAATTAAAGATGTCATGATCTACTTTATCTATGATTACAATATTCTTTAAATTTGTCTGTTCTTGCATTGGGTGTACATGTAAATTATTGCCAATGGAAAGGTAGCTTTATAGAATTTCATGGCTAATACAAAATTGATGATCATGAATTTGTTAATTTGAAACCATGTTATGTTTTAACAGTGCCAATACATGCCCCAGGATTAAGACTAAAACAAAAATACGATTTTTCAATGTAAAAATTTCCATACATAAAGATCACCACCAAAGGTCAAAATATGCAATTACACATAACTATATCAAAAATGAATGGCATTCTAGTATCTGTGCCAAGTTTGATACTTTTCATGCATAAAATTACCATATTTATACACTGTGCTACTATGGGGAACATGAGAAGCTAGAGCCCCTCTACATTAAGAGGCTGATATACTACTCTAATGAAACAGTCAAGAGTACATCATAGAAACTGTATAAATATTTTCATATTGAATAGTTATACATATAACTGCATACATATGCAATGACAGAATATCTACTACTAGATGAATAAAAAATTGGAAATTTTAAAATGGGAATAGGGATCGCTGAAATAAGCCACGAAACAAGAAGGGATCGCTGGGGTGGTAATGTAAACCACAAATCCCTATTTTGACTCTCTGTCATAAATCATTAGTTACATACTCTGTCATTTTGAAGTGAGTCAAAATAGGGATTTGTGGTTTACATTACCACCGACAGAGAGTCAAAATAGGGACTTGTAGTTTATATTACCACCCCAGCGATCCCTTCTTGTTTCATGGCTTTTTCAGCGATCCTTATTCCCATTTTAAAATTTCCAATTTTTTAATCATCTAGTTTGTGTACTTTTTATTAATCCATGCAGTAATGGATTATGAAGAAGACTGCTGTGAATTGTGTAATTTTGTATTCTGCATAGTAACACCGTCAACATTTCAGTACACACATGAAACTGATCAAATTGCAATGTGCATACAGACTGAGAGTCTCCTAATATGAGCTACAATTTACATTACTGGTGCCTTTAATAGCTGTCAAATTCAGTGCAAGGATTTGTTGTTATACACTTGACTGCATTATACATCAGGGTAAACTCCCTTCAGACTGGAAGAGGGCATATGCAACACCAGTATACAATATTAAACATTTGAGTAAATCACTCAATAATATGTAAATTACCAGTTATTATGCATGTAATGTACATTAGGATACCATGAACAACATATTGCAGTCTGTAATGTTGCATATTGCATGTTTGTAATTTCATTGCATCATATAAAACAAAAACTAAATTGACGTCAATCTGTTCAACACAAGTTTTAGCATCTTTAAGAAATCAACAAGCAACTATGCATATACATTCTTGAGCATGTAGTTTAAGTTGATATGTTGAAATGCAAGTTCTTTTTAAATCACAACTGTTAAACACAAAGTCAGGGGTGATTTTATGGGGGTTTCTGGGGTTTCCAGAAACTTTTAAAGTATATACATTCCGGTCCTAATGGCACTCCCATCCTCCCCAATCTCTAGCTAGAAATTTATAAAAGACAAAAAGCAGAAAAAAAGCAATTAAACCTACAGAGCCTACACAGACCTACAAAACACTGCATGTACCCCCTCTGAAAATAGCACGTGCCCCTACGATTTGTGTGGTTGATAAAATCACCAAGCGTTATACATACTGTATTATATCAGGACTTTTTCTACTGGCGAAACTTCGTACTTTTGCTTTTTGAAATTACCATTATGGCATTCCATAGCATGTAGTGACCTTTCTTTGTTTGTTTGATTTTTGGTCTTCAACTTACAGCTTGCAAGTCCTGAGTGGAAACCCTCTCTGAAAATTTCTAGATCCACCACTGATTAATTGCTAGGCTTAATGCAAGCTTCCATCAAAATTTCAGTAGTGTACATTTAGCTAGAGTTTCAATAAAGCTAATAACCATCAATTTGCATATTACAGCATAATAGTAGTTGCTATAGAAACAAGTGTACATATAAAATGAAACATTGAACCTCACATAAAGCATAATAATTAGTGCTGGGCAATATATCGAATATATTTCGTATCGTGATATATTTATTTATGTCATGATATGATAGTTAGAAAATATTATCGTGATAGAGCTTACGTGACTTACCCAGTACTATGTAAGCTTGTAAAATGCTAGTTTTGCCAAGCCTTGCACTGCACCTTCATTGAGAGTGCGTTAGTTATACCATTAGATATTCTGGTAACATTTACACCCAATATAGTATCCTTTCTACCATTTTGAAAGGTGCTAGGTAAATACACAGATATGTTTACAATGCAATGCAGAACAGTATTTCAAAGAGCCAATGCCGGCAATTACACTTGTAATAGATATACTGTAAGATGACAAAGGCATTGCAAATTCAACCTTAAGACTAAGTTTGTAACTTGTAAGCTACAGTATCAACTGTTATGGGTATACTGTATATCGTGATATATATTCATATTGTGAATACATTTTGCCAAGACATATATATGACATAAGAAATATCTGTATCACCCAGCATTAATAATAATATATTCATGCAGGGTAGGGTGGTGATAACCAGCTCATACAATGATGCATTATAGTCATCAAAAAGTGACATCATGAAAGCTGTACCATAACTACTATTTTATTTATGGAACTTATCTTTTCTTGTCAAAAATGCTTAACAACGTATATACAGGGTCGTGCAGTTGTTGTTGAAAACATATATAATCTACAAATTATGGTCTGTTGATCTTCTACAAAAACTATGGATGAGTCAAGTAGCTAGCTATAGCTATAAACAATTTAATTTGTACAATGCTTCATAATTATAATGATATGATACAAAGAGTTGGAGTAAATTATGTATGCTCTGAGATAAGTATATAAAAGGTGTACATATTTACAACTAAGGCATGGAATTTATAATTGCTGTATTATAAGGTACTAGCTATTTTATTGTTCAAATGCTATAGTCTGGTCAGTTCAGGGAGTAGCCTGGATATTTCAAAGTTGGTTTCCAACTGAATTGCAACAACTAACTCAGGCTTGAATTTACTCCAACAGCCAAAGTGCAGTGAACAAATTGGTAGCTAGCTTCATGTATTGTTCTAACAAAAATTATCCTTTAGTATATATAGGAACGTGTTTTAATGTACAATTTATAACCTCGAATATGAATGCCACCATTGTTTCTCTAGTAATGAATTATGTCAAACAAGTGTAAGGAATTTTACAAGCTGATGTCATGATCAAGAGTTCTCTTCCAGATCAGTGAGTCTTCAGTGAATATCTATAGTGGTTCACAATTTGTAATTAATACTTATTAGTTATTACTTCATTTGACTTAAATTTTTCAGAGTCCTGTTCCTGACCCTCCAGCAAGAACTCACTTTGTACATTTGGTGTGATTTGCAAATGTAAGTACTGTACAAATCACTTTTCCCACACCACCTCTCTGATTCTATCAACATTACTTACACTACAGTGGATAGCTACTGTATGTATAAAATACGTATATGTACATGGAACATATACATAGAGATGAATATGTTATAGACTACCATGAAAGCAATTTTGCTATACACTTTAATGTTATACTGGTGTACAAGGGATGATTGTATCCTTAGCTAAATACATCTGTGGAAGCATTTGACAGTGTGTGGTGGAGTAGCTTGCTGAGCCATCTTTGGAGTGTTGGAATGAGAAGTAAGCTTTACTGTTTGGTGTGTAGTGATAATGTCAATACTTTTTCTTGTTGGGAATTTATTGCTGTGTAATACTGATTGTATGGCTTCTGTTCCTATTGAAGAGGTTAACAGTTTGAAAATAATTATTAGGATTCCATTTTGACCATAATTTAACTTGAAGCACTATGATTGTCCAATTAGCAATCTACTCATTGTTGCCAGCAGGTGGAAGCACTATATTGTGTGAAGGACTATTTAGATCCAAAAGGCTTTCAAGTCTTTGTAAGACCTGTACATAAGTGTGGTAGTATAGGTGCATCATCTATATACCCACTTGTCATGGTACAGAAGACAGCTGAAAGATTGTGTAAACGTATGCTTCCTACAATGAATTCTCACAGTGCAGCTAGTGCTTCTAAGACTACTATTCGTAAGAGTTCTTTACGAGGAGTTTTATTGGTGCCTGCAGGTGGTATCTGGGAACTTACTAATCAGGCAGAGGTGTGCAGAAGAAAGGTGGTCTAGTATATGAAACTTTTGCAAAATATGTATGTTGATCCCATTAGATTTTATTGCAAAAACTAGATGCCTTGAAATTGATGAAGGGAACCAATTTAATAATATCTGTTCAATAGCATTTCAAAGTAGCTAGTAATCCTTGAGAGCATAGCAATATTTAACCACCGTTCGACCAGTCATCTAGCTATAATATGATAGAGTGCCTAGCTATGAGATTTGGTTTCTTGAAAATTCCCTAGGTAGTATCAAGACACACGGTAGTGTGTCGTGCGGCCCAAGAAGCTGGCGCGCCACACCCGTGAGTATATTGACAGGAAGAACGAAAACGTCATTTTCACACATTTGTATCTCGGTGATCACTTATCTGATTGGAACCAAATTTGCTACACAGTTGCCCGCCAGCCAAGGGAGTCTACATTCCAAATTTGAAGGAAATCGCTCCAGCCATTTCCGAGATACGAGCTGCCAAAGTTTCGTTTATTTTTCTTCGTTTTTTTTTTCTTCTTCTTCTTCGTCTTTTCGCACACTTGCAAAAATTGCTATAACAAGCAAACGCGTACTCCGATCGCCTTGAAATTTGGCACACAGAAAGGGAGTCCAAAGGCGAATCCTAGCATCAAATTTGGTACAAATCCGATGAATGGTTCAGGAGTTATGACCGATTATTCGCGTAAAACAAGATCGATTTGTTGTCACGCCTACAGGGTTAACCGCTTCATGGAATGAGCTGAAAATTGCTATGTAGATGGAGTAACCATCGTAGGAGTGCCTTTTGGTGGTTTGAAAGGAATCGAGATAAAGACCACGGAGATATGACACAAAACCCAACCTGTGTCACAATTACGCGATCGATTTTTATGAATAAAAAAGTATTAGTTTTCACGCCTACTAGGCAAACCGCTTAGAGCAATGAGCTGAAAATCGGTGTATAGCTGGAATAATCTTCATAGAAAGTCCTTGCAGTAGTACAGAAGAATCGGATTACAAACCACTGAGTTATGATTCGAAAGCCAACTCCGTGTAGCAAATGCGAGATCGAGATACTCTAATAGAACAGTCACCCTAATAGAGCATTCGGCTAATTTATTTATTCCATTATAGAATTTTATTACATCACAAGTTATTCTGTAGGGAGTTCAGCTGCAAACAGTTAATCTTATAGACAGTTCAGCAAGAAGACAGTCACCATGTGGAGAGTTATGCAAATATATCACTATAGAGATTCAGAACATTACAAGTCACACTGAAGAAAGTTCAGCTATAAACAAGTCATGCACTGTGTAGAGAATTCAGCTACAATTAAGTCACTCTCTAGAGAATTCAGTTACACAGAATTCAGCTACACACAAGTCACTGTGGAGAGAGTTCAGCTACAAACAAAGTACCCTTTAGAGTGATCAGCTACAAACAAAACACTTTGCAGGGTGTTCAGCTGCAACAAATCAACCTTTAGAGCAATCAGCAATGAACAAATCTACCTGTAGAGAGATAAGCTAGAAACAAATCACCCTGTAGAGAGTTCAGCTACAAAAAATCACCCTGTAGAGACATCAGCTAGAAACTAGACACAATGTAAGGAGTTCAGCTACAAGCAATCACCCTGTAGAGAGTTCAGCTACAAAAAAATCACCCTGTAGAGACATCAGCTACAAACTACACACAATGTAAGGAGTTCAGCTACAAATAAATCACCCTGTAGAGAGTTCAGCTAAAACAAATCAACCTGCAGAGAGATCAGCTACAAACAAATCACCTTTTAGATAGTTCAGCTACAAACAAATTACCTTGTAGAGAGATCGGCTACAAACAAATCAACCTGCAGAGAGATCAGCTATACACAATTCAACTTGTATAGAGATCAGCTACAAACAAATCACCCTGTAGAGAGATCAGCTACAAACTAGACACAATGTAAGGAGTTCAACTACAAGCAAATCACCCTGTAGAGAGTTCAGCTACAAACAAACCAACCTGTAGAGCAATCAGCTAGAAACAAATCACCCTGAAGAGAGGTCAGCTACAAAAAATCACCCTGTAGAGATATCAGCTAGAAACAAATCACCCTGAAGAGAGGTCAGTTACAAAAAATCACCTTGTAGAGAGATCAACTACAAACAAAACACTTTGCAGAGAGCTCAGCTACAAACAAATCAACCTGTAGAGAGATCATCTAGAAACAAATCAACCTGCAGAGTGATCAGCTACAAACAAATCAGCTTGTAGAGAGATCAGTTACACACAAATCAACCTGTAGAGAGATAAGCTAGAAACAAATCACCCTGTAGAGAGTTCAGCTAAAACAAATCAATCTGCAGAGAGATCAGCTACATACAAATCACCATATAGATAGCTCAGCTACAAACAAATTACCTTGTAGAGAGATCGACTACAAACAAATAACCCTGCAGCGAGATCAGCTACACACAAATCAACTTGTATAGAGATCAGCTACAAACAAATCACCCTGTAGAGAGATCAGCTACAAACTAGACACAAAGTAAGGAGTTCAGCTACAAGCAAATTACCCTTTAGAGAGTTCATCTACAAACAAATCAACCTGTAGAGCAATCAGCTAGAAAAAAATCACCCTGAAGAGAGGTCAGCTACAAAAATCACCCTGTAGAGAGATCAGCTAGAAACAAATCACCCTGTAGAGAGTTCAGCTACAAGCAAAACACCCTGTAGAGAGTTCAGCAACAAAGAAACCACCATGTAGAGAGTTCAGCTGCAAACGAATCACCTTATAGAGAGTTCAGCTACAAACAAATTACCTTGTAGAGAGATCGGCTACAAATTAATCAACCTGCAGAGAGATCAGCTACACTCAAATCAACTTGTAGAGAGATTAGCTACAAACAAATCACCCTGTAGAGAGATCAGCTAGAAACTAGACACAATGTAAGGAGTTCAGCTACAAGCAAATCACCCTTTAGTGAGTTCAGCTACAAAACAATCAACCTGCAGTGAGATCACCTACAAAAAAGCACCTTGTGCAGAGTTCAGCTACAAACAAATTACCTTGTAGAGAGATCGTCTACAAACAAATCAACCTGTAGAAAGATCAGCCACACACAAATCACCCTGTAGAGAGATCAGCTAGAAACTAGACACAATGTAAGGGGTTCAGCTACAAGTAAATCACCCTGTAGAGAGTTCAGCTAAAACAAATCAACCTGCAGAGAGATCAGCTACAAATAAATCACCTTATAGACAGTTCAGTTACAAACAAATTACCTTGTAGAGAGATCGGCTATAAATTAATCAACCTGCAGAGAGATCAGCTACACACAAATAAACTTGTAGAGAGATCAGCTACAAACAAATCACCCTGTAGAGAGATCAGCTAGAAACTAGACACAATGCAAGGAGTTCAGCTACAAGCAAAATCACCCTTTAGTGAGTTCAGCTGCAAACAAATCAACCTGCAGTGAGATCACCCACAAAAATGCACTTGTACAGAGTTCAGTTACAAACAAATTACCCTGTAGAGAGATCAGGTAGAAGAATTCACCTTGTAGAGAGTTCAGCAACAAAGAAACCACCATGTAGAGATTTCAGCTGCAAACAAATCACCCAGTAGAAAGATCAGCTAGAAGAAGTTACCTTGTAGAGAGTTCAGTTACAAAGAAACCATCATATAGAGAGTTCAGCTACAAAGAAATTACCCCATAGAGAGTTCATCTAGAAGAAGTCACCTTGTAAAGAGTTCAGCTACAAAGAAACCATCATGTACAGAGTTCAGCTACAAAGAAACCACCATGTAGAGTGTTTAGCTGCAAAAAATTACCTGTAGAGAGTTCAGCTAGAAACAAATCACCCTGTAGAGAGATCAGCTAAAAGAGGTCACCTTGTAGAGAGTTCAGCTACAAAGAAACCACCACATAAAGAGTTCAGCTGCAAATAAATCACTTGTAGAGAGTTCAGCTACAATAAATCCCCCTGTAGAGGGATCAGCTAGAAGAAGTCACCTTGTAGAGAGTTCAGCTACAAAGAAACCATCATGCAGAGAGTTCAGTTACAAACAAATCACCCTGTAGAGAGATCAGCTAGAAGAAGTTACCTTATAGAGTGTTCAGTTACAAAGAAACCATTATGTAGAGAGTTCAGCTACAACAATTCACCCTGTAGAAAGATCAGCTAGAAGAAGTCACCTTGTAGAGTGTTCAGTTACAAAGAAACCATTATGTAGAGAGTTCAGCTGCAAACAAATCACTCTGTAGAGAATTCAGCTACAAAGAAACCGCCATGTAGAGAGTTCAGCCTCAAACAAACCACCTTGTAGAGAATTCAACTACAACAAATCACCCTGTAGAGAAGAAGTTACCTTGTAGAGAGTTCAGCTACAAAGAAACCATCATGTAGGGAGTTCAGCTACAAAGAAACCACCATGTAGAGAATTTAGCTGCAAACAAATCACCTGCAGAGAGTTCAGCTAGAAACAAATCACCCCATAGAGAGATCAGCTGGACAAAGTCACCTTGTAGAGAGTTCAGCTACAAAGGAACCATCATGTAGAGAGTTCAGCTGCAAACAAATCACCTGCAGAGAGTTCAGCTAGAAACAAATCACCCCGTAGAGAGATCAGCTGGACAAAGTCACCTTGTAGAGAGTTCAGCTACAAAGGAACCATCATGTAGAGAGTTCAGCTGCAAACAAATCACCCTGTAGAGAGTTCAGCTAGACGAAGTCACCTTATGGAGAGTTCAGCTACAAAGAAACCATCATGTAGAGAGTTCTGCTACAAACAAACCACCATGTAGAGAGTTTAGCTGCAAACAAATCACCTGTAGAGAGTTCAGCTAGAAACAAATCACCCTGTAGAGAGACCAGCTAGAAGAGGTCACCTTGTAGAGAGTTCAGCTACAAAGAAACCATCCTGTATATAGTTCAGCTACATTTCAAGTCACCCAGTAGAGAGATCAACTGCAAAAAAATATCCTGTGGGGAATAATGGGCATGTAATAAACATATGTATATAATTTGTATAATTACTAATAAAATCAAAAACAATTGAAGCATTAAAAATCTTCTTTAAGTTCTTTTCTTCTTCCTGTGGTAAAGAAAAAAACACATGGGTTAAAAAAGCCCCAAAGCCAGCCATAGGCCGGCTTTGCAGTATACAAATACAAAAAGAAGTGATATCTAATCAAAAACAGCCAAGCTGTAAAAAAAGGTGCGGCCCCCAAAAAGGCCATGGTGAAAAAAGATGTGAAATCCAAGGTGGCGGCCAAGAAATGGCTGTGATGGTAGGTTAATGGTTACATTTTAATAACGACAATTCAGGTGAATTTTGTGCCGCTTGGTCTTGGCACCAAATTCACCTGAATTGTCGTTATTAAAATGCAACCATTAACCTACCATCACAGCCATTTCTTGGCCGCCACCTTGGATTTCACATCTTTTTTCACCATGGCCTTTTTGGGGGCCGCACCTTTTTTTACAGCTTGGCTGTTTTTGATTAGATTATAGTACCAGATTAGAAATTAGAATGCTTTCGTCTTTGTAGCTAGTAAGGATTTCATGGTATTTCTATGAATCAAACATGGCTTTAAAATAAGTCTAATGCCATATTACTGTCAACAGCTGCAGGTTGGTCATGAACAACCTTAACACCAGGTATATCCGGTCATGGTGTATAGCATGTTCAGTTCAGAATCAGTTCAATACTGATGCATAAAAGGCATCCAGGTAGCTAACACAATTGTGAGATACCTGGATAGTAGTTACTTGACTAGTTGGCTGTATTGAGTGTATTCACATCATTTTCAGCATTACAGAACTATCAAATTGCAAGTGAGTGACCTATATAACTTTAACACATACTAATAATAACTTTTCATCTTGTTTAAAGCAATTCCTTTTTAAGCTTCTCAACCCATATGAGTAGCAGAAGCAGCAGCGGTTAGACAAAAAGGCTGTAGTGTGAAAGAGAAGTGAAACATTTTCTATGTAAACAGCTAAACTGTGAACAAGGAAACAAGGATCTAGGAAAATTGTGAATTTAAGTATGTCAGGCAATGCAATGAAACATGTGCCACCAAAGTATATAAAAATGACAAAAAGACGTATTGTTGTTTATATTATTGAATAATTGATAAGGTCCACAGTAGCTACCCCATGCATAACCAACACTACCACTGTGAAAAAAGAGGGATATAAGATGGTATTTCCAGTGGCTTATTGAATACAAAAAAGCTTGGTATAACCTGTATTATACTAACAATCTCATGTAAGACTTCAGTTAATGTGTTAAATATACTGAAACCATATATACGATGGTATAGTGTGGGCATTATA